>NW_008751819.1:544647-619757 GCF_000715545.1 Opisthorchis viverrini
TGCAACAGTGTGGAAGTAAACCGACAATAGAGCTTTTCGGTTTACTTGCTGTAACGCACTATCTCCTTTGCATTCAAACAAAGTACAGTAATTCGACCTCTTAGCTCATCTCGCGAGCTGGTTTTAAAAGTACCTGTACGAAACTATGCTGCGGCCGTGATCTCAAGACAAGGTATTGGTTAATTAGTCTAACCACACAGTCTAGGGGGTCCTCTCTGACAGGAAACGTGTAGTCTAAGTTCAATGATGGACGGTCAGTAATAATTATATGGCGAAACCGAATTTTACGAACTTCACCGTTGTTTATTCAGTAGTCGCAATTGGGCAGTAAACAATTTATTGAATTAGACGTGGGCGGATAGTATAGCTAGGTAGAGCGCGGTCTACAAGAAAGTAAACAATTTATTGAATTAGACGTGGGCGGATAGTATAGCTAGGTAGAGCGCGGTTCTACAAGAAATCAACAATAAATCGTGAGCAGAATTAACAGGAAGCTTACGGCTAGATTGAACATTGGGCAGTTAGCAACACAGTATGACAGTGTGCTATCGGACAAATTAGGTAGGAAAAATGCTGTTCAGTTCCAAAGGGAACAAAATGTTCACCAGCAAACCCAGAAATGAATGTGAATAAATTGAATATAGAGGACAGTTAATATAGAGTTGATTTTAGCGAAATACACTTATTTGCAAACTAATAAGATTTTGCGAGAGACTCATCTGGAACCCAGCTGAATCCTTCGTTTGTGATGTTTCCAGGCAGCTGAATGTGCTGCACCAGGCCGCCTCATGTTTCCGTCGCTACGATATTCGAGATATCGCGATACATGTATATTTGTGATACACTACTTGCTGAAAATTCGCTGACTTTGTAAAAATTGAATAGTTCAGTCTTGAAACTTGAGCGGTCACCGGAGGAAGGGTAATGAATTAGTCTGGGCAATAGGGAACATAAATAATTACGCAATTACGTGATTAACAGTACCGAATTGTTGAACATTTGGTTTAGCATTTCAGCCAGTGAACACAATCAAAATTCAATAATCTGTTGCGCAGCGTCATAACTGATGACTTTTCCTTCTGAACAGTCTTTACCGGTCCTAGCCACGTTCCATTTCAGGCTTATGAAGCAAGGTAACTTTCTTGCATTTATTCTCTTCCCCAAGAAAGCTTGTTAAAATGCTATTGTCTGGGTGCAACACACGACACGTCAGGTTGCTGAAAACTCTTCGACATCTGACGACCAATTTCGCCCTTTTTGGAGATCATTCGCTAGGCTGTCCTGTCAAAACCAAACTTTTTTTGTTAACATGCAATTATTCTATACATCTTGCAAGACGATCCAGCCAAGTAGATGTTGTCTGGTGAAGAGCACTCTCAAACTGTGATATTTTTAAACCACTATCGAATTTTAATAGGCAATCAAGACCTACTATTGTTGTATGCGGTCCAGATGCTGGTCATGTGCGCTATGAATGATGTGATTGTGACCAGAACCAATGAAGCTATAACAGCGAGTTTATTCTGACCTTACTGATTTGCTCGTGCCGACCGAGTTGCACTTTTGAGCCCCACCTGTATCCACCGTTGACCATCCTGTAAAGACCGCCCCGTCCGACGCTGGCATACGAGTACGTTTGTGTCACTGACCTGCTTAGCCGCGCATACTCGTGCCCCGTCTGTTGAGCCTAACCTGGCTTGTTCTGCTGTGATTTCCGTGTGATCGCTCTACCGGTCAGAATCACACCTGAAAACAGCATTGCACCGGTAAGTGACGAAGTGGTGCATATTTTAACGATACGAACGTTGACGACCGAGGTTCGTTGTGCGACATTGTGAAGCTTTGTGCGGACTTCATGTATGCGAGATCGTCGGATCAAAGTTCCGCATCAGGAACTTCAACATAGTGTAATATGTTAGTGTGTTAGTTAGTTAGTTAGTTCAAGTAGAACATAAAGTTGACGGAAACCCGGGGATTGTGCCTACCTAATGAGCCCCAAAAAGGGCGAAACCGGTCGTAAGCTGTCGACGGATTTTCAGCAACCTTATGAGTAGTGCATTACAAAGATATACATGTTAGTGTCCCATTTACTCAATATGTGGTCACCGCTTGGACCTGACTGGAACGATGCCACATAGTCAAACTGAAATATTTTGGGACTCTCAATCAGTAGATATCGCATTCTGAAATGACTGTACAAATGAACGTATCCAAACAATAAAAATGCGTCATATTGTAGAGTATCATCCAGTATGGAAAAGTCTGTCTTCGCTCAAAAGGTAACTCAACACCATTCCTACAGACAGGGTGTGCTTTTTTCATTATTTTCAAACTGAAGATTTCAAAGCAGCTTTCAGCAACACCGGCTGACCTAAGTTTCACGATTTTGTGATCTATCACAAATTGGGGCTTGAGTAGAACTGAGTAGTACCTCGTGAACACAGAAGCAAACCAACGGTACCAGTGAAAGGAAAAAGGCCTTTGCTGTGGAGTTATTTATTAGAAAATGCCAACTGACCAGTTACAGATTATTGGGCAAGGAAGCAAAGCTCTCAAGTGCATCTTGTTTACAAAAACTGAACATCCATCTTCTCTTGAACGCGGTTTCCTGATCTTTCCCGGATATTCATTGACGGTTGCTCAAGTTCAAGCAAAGCTCAAAAGACGCAAAGCGAATTTACAATGAGAAAACATACTACTCGCTAGCCTCCCCATCAGTAGTATCACCGTTACACCAGGTTTTCAGATCAATGCACCCCATTGGCACTGCTTTTAACAACAGGTGGACGTTGTATACAGTTCTCTGCGTTTATTATTTCTTCAAACGTGGTATTAATCCAACAAAAAAGTTGCGTGTGACTTTATGTCAGAAGAATCGTTTGCTACCAGTTAAGTTAAAACAAAACTGATGCCTGCGTTCATCGGGCTGAAAGCGTGAACTACGATTATTGATTCCGGTATTGCAGGGTGGAAAAACTCATGTGGAAAAAAACATTGTTACCTTTCTGCCGTAGGTTGTGTGGATCATCAAGGGACAGAAGATTTTTTTAAAAGCTGTTCACGGTTATTTGCATCTGACGGATCACGCAATAATTACCTCGCTAATGGAAATTTAGTGTTCCAAATGTTTGAATCTCCCGGGACAGGAAGTTGAATTGCCCGCTACAAAAAAATGAACAAACGTTGGCTTGAATGTTCTTCCAGGAATTAGATGATCAGGAAGCTTAGGTCACGCGTAAAACACAGTTCGTGCTATGTCCAAAAGATACAGCTAAAAAGTAATATACTACTTGATTGCGCCAAAAAACAACCAGTGTTTTTTATGGAAGGCTCAACTGAATTTGATCGTATTCCTCTTTTAAGACGGCCCGTTTCAACTGAATGTTTTTAGAAACCTTATGAGTAGTGTACTCATCATCATCATCATCATCATCATCATCATCATCATCATCATCATCATCATCATCACAGCAAAATCAGTGTTGGCACTGATGCTTCACTGCTGTACAACCATATATAATTATATAAAAAGTGAAAAGAAGAGAAAAAGACTAAATGGGGGAGTAGTGTACTACAACTACAATAATCTCTTGTTTACTCGAGGTTCCATCTCGTCAGCGAAGCCCCTGTATGCTGAATAGCCGGGAAGCGCTTTACAGCTGATTTATCCCTGCTGGAAATCATCAGCGGAGCGCATTTTGTGAAAGTCCAGGGGTTCCAGATTTGGAAACACTCACCCGTTCGGCCACGAGTGGCTGATCAGGAGAATGCTCACTTAGGTCTCAGTTAGACACCTATAGTTTGCATCTCCTGTTTGCCTCTCCAAACTTTTGTCGAGGCGATAACAGGAAATGTACTCAGAAACAAGTTTTCGCGAATTTCATGCCCACCTTTCTGGTTGGACAGCCTTGTTTCGGGGGTCCCGACTAAGCGACATTTTCGCCCGTTAATGAGACGTCGAACGAAACTGGTTAGACTTTCTAAAAGTGCGTCTGGTCTTGTTTCTTTGTATTGATTTTTGGTGCTAGTTACCGGTAATTGCATTACTTTTTGTCATTTACTATTGTTATCAACTATCGCTCGTTTTGTTTGTTTCAGCCCCAATCCGGCCGATGTGAATCCGATGTGGAACACCGACGCGGATATTTCATGTCGATCATCACAACTAACTTGCCCAGCGAATTTGCGTCTGGAAACCAGGAAAATGATTTAGGAAGTTTCAAAAAGTAAAACTAATATGGTTTTCACAGGAGACCCAATCGAATTTCTCGTTTATGATGTCCCCCAGCTGAATGTGCTGCACACATGCCGCCTCAAGTAGATCATAAGGTTGACGGAAACTCGGGGACTGCGCCTATCTGATGAGCCCCAAGAAGGGTGAGACCGGTCGTGGGCTGTCAAAGAGTTTTCAGCAATCTTGTGAGTAGTTTCCTTTATTTCTAATTCTTATCTGTTCGGCGATATTCCGTACAAACCCTTCCCCAATGATTATGCACAGAAACCCGATCAAGAACACTGATTTTCGCGCGCTCAGGTTATCGTAAGTGAACGACAAGAAAATTTACAAAAAAAAGGGATTCGGCGCATTTACTATCTCTTAGGAATTTTGGACCACACTCGTCTAGGACCTTATAAAAAACAAACCGAGTGTCATATGGTGTATAACATGGAAAGTTTAAATCACAAATAAAGTGTTATAACCCGACGCTTCGGTTGTCGCACGCGATTATCCCTTGTGGCCTTTTTTCATCTGATTGTAAAAATCTTTGAAAAAACGTTGTCCCTCGCAACCAAAATGGCGGAGTATAATAACGCATTTTACTGCGGTTTGTTTTGACTTTAAACTTTCCTGATTCAACCGTCGGAAACCAATCAGAATGAAATGCTGTCTCACTTGAACAGGTCTGTATTTTACGCTCGCAATTTTTCCGAACAGTTGCGCACGAGACATCGAGTATGCCACAGGCAAAGAAGTTGGAAAGTTGTCTTTCCTTGGAACCCTAAAATGAGAAACGGCGATTATAATATCCGTGATTTTGCTCGTACATTTGCACAGTTCTGATTATTTGGTCCAAAATTGACATAACGAAGCCCATTGGTTGTGAGATGCATCGATTTACTCATTTATTAAGCCTGTGGAGATGGCATGTGATCACACGCGAATTAATGGCTTCATTCAGACAGTGGGCTCCCAAACAGTATCACATTCAACGTGATCCCCTCCCATAACCATCTAGTAACAGCCGGACAGTGTCCGTTTAGTAAATTGCATATTATTAGCTTCTAGCATGGTTTTTATCATGCCTAGTTGGCATCCATTAAGCATCAGAGTAGTGGATATATTCCTATAGAAGCTTGGAACGATAACACAAATAGAAAAGGATGTTTTCAATGAAGGTTTCACCCTATCAGTGAAACTGGCTATTCGTGAAGCACGGTACGGCTGCGTGGTCCTCATTGGTAGTACTCATCTCACGAAAATCCACGTAACTTCGAGCCAGCTATTAGTCTGAACACCAAACTGTCCTGCGGCGAGCAGCCAATCAGCTGCGTGATTAGTGTCACTCACTCCTACGTCATGGATTCCACGTCACGTGGTCATGCATTGACTGGTTCGTTCAGTGACAACTTCTCACAAGGACGTTTCATCCATTTTATAAGATTATTCACCCACTGAGCTAATTATTGATCGACGATGATGTGAGCAGATTTTTGCCGTTTTCAACAGAAATGGCAGCTCGTCAGTGAAGCCATGTGGTACAACAAAAAAGGCCAAACCGTTGATATCTTGCGTCAGTTTATTTACACATCCGTATATTGCCGCTACTCGAGTTGCCTTGTGATCAGTACGTGCGGTCCGGATTCCTTGTCGCCGCCAAGCATATTCTCATATGAACATATCTGAGGGATATGCCTCGAAATGTCAACAAAAAACCGGAACTGGGTTTCTGTTAAATTTCACTTTGACGTTCGCCAGAATTTCATTCCGGACCGTGAAATTCGCCTTGCTGAGGTCCAGGGGAATCGGCCTTGAATTTGACACGATAATACTGCATTTCCTCAGCTTGTTTCGGACAATATGTAGGAACAATGGATGAAACTAGTCTTCGTACTTGATACAGGTGATCAAAACTGGCTTTCACTGGTAATGATGACACAATATCTGTGAACGTTCTTCGTTCGAACAGTAAACCTCAATTGTTGCGTACCTGGAATATCAGCGCAAACTGGTTTTCCTGTGACGCCCTCAGACATACTGGCACCTTGAGTGTGAGCAGGTCCACCTGTGATCTCCGTATTCCTAGATTCCACATTTTGTAAGCTTTATGTGGGGCTCAAATAGGTTGCTGGAAGCTGTGGATCCCCATCAGTTTCCCTGAATTGGGCGAAATCCTCTGATGTTCAAACGTAGACGTCAGCTGTCAACTGCTATTTCACAATCGCCGATTGAGGCGTCCTCTCAGTGGAAAATTCACTCAAAACCTTCACAGACGAACTCACACAAGAGCCGTTGTTAAAGTTTAACTTTTATCTCCATGTGTCGTGTCCCGTGAACTATCCACATCAACCTTTCCCTCTTATTACGGAGTACATCAGCGAAGGTTTCGACAATGACTTTGATCATTCGTGGAAATGCTCGCTTTTTTACCTTTTGCTAATGTAAGCAGGGTCGTCGCATACAAAGACAGCTCAAAGTGACCATAATTAGATCTGGAAAAATCGCAGAAGAATTATTTATTTTAGCAAAATACACTCATTTGCAAACTAATTTGGTTTTCCGAGAGACTCACCTGGAACCCAGCTGAACCTCTCGTTTGTGATGTTTCCAGGCAACTGAATGTGCTGCATCAGGCCGCCTCATGTTTCAGTCGCTACGATGTTCGAGATATTGCGATACATGTATATATGTGTAATGTACTACTCATAGGGTCGACAAATTTTCAGCAACCTAATAAGGTGTACATAACAAGTATTTAGTTTATTCAAGAGAAGCTTTTTCGTCAGCTTCACAGTACATCTTCAGAAGCTAAATAAAGTTGGTTAGCCAACATCCGGAAGGTGTCAGTCCACTCTCACGCAGACGAATCTGATGTTTCTCGGACATCGCGGTGTGAGTTCGGTGGAATCAGTTGGGCGGGCAGGAGCATACATTAGTCCGCCTTAGCATCGGTTCCCTCGCTCCAAGAAGCTATCTGTTAATCGTTTAGACTTCTTCCAGAGGAACCAAGCTGATGTCGCAATTTTTCTGGAGGATGTCCACTACTGCGCTCTTTCAACTGAGCTGCATTGCGCGGTGATTAACTAGCAAGCGTCGACTAGAAATTTGTGGAAAATTTACCTTAGTCAACATACCAGTGGTTCCACAGTGCTCCTAAGTGACGAGTTCGATCCCATGGCCTATCTCAAGAACTTGGAATGCATACTTTCGTTTAGACTTCACAAATTTGCTAGACCTTAATGATAAAAGTTCTCATAGTCACTCTGTCATGTGCCAACGTTTCATTACATACAAAAACGTACTTTGAATGTATTTCTAACTACCTGAAGGTTGTTAACACGGTGACAATCCTCAAACGTTCGATGCGATTGTTGTCCGATCATGTTAGGTGATCTATCCAGCTTAGCTATTTGCTAGCAAAATGCACCACATTCCAATGTTAGGAGGCACCGAGGACTTCAGAGTCCTGGATTCGATCTGACCGTTTAATCCAAAGAATCTGCCGTCAGCAAGGAATCACAACATATTACGGAAATAAACGATACCTCTGGCTGCGAGTTTTTAACATTTTCCTCATGAATGGGACCGTATAGTCTGTGTCGGCGTTTTTTACGGGGATTTTAAACTTGTTTGTACAACAACCAGTGCATATCATTCACCGATTGAGTGTGAATCCCGACCGAGTTTGGCAGTCGATCTGACTGACACTAGATTAGTACTAAACCGAAGTTAATGTGTAAGCGTTTAGGCCAATAAGAAGGATCTAAAATCATTGTAGTGCTTTACAGCATTTACTCAAGTGCGACTTGACTTCCGGCCACCAACCCCAAACAGATTGTCGTTCTACTTCGCGAGATCTGATTGGTCGACTGATTGTCCAATAGAAAAACAACGTTTTGACCAAAGCAGAACTGGTAAGATAACAGCTAGAATGACAGCAGTTATGAATAGAACGTAGTGGGGAATACGATCAACTCACGTTAAAAAAAACTGACACAAATCATACCCACGAAGCCTTCATTTCTCATCAAACCGGATTAGTTTCTACAGAATGGAGTAGGTAAGTCAGACGGAATTACGAACGGACATTCACGGTGTACTTGCCATGCACTCTTTTCCAAAACCATCAGGTTTTTTCTAACAACGTAACTGGCCAGCATTGTTTTACATGGGTAACTGAACTCGATTCAAGAAATATGCCATTCAATGATGACATTTTTGTTTAATTTTGCATATTGTTACCAAGGGATCACAGTTCAGTTTTTGACAAGTAACCAAATCCGAGTAATGATTAATTTATGTGCGGCCCGATGCTTTTACCTCTCCATTAAAATAGCATCTATAGTTAAAAATCCTAATATATTCGGCTGCACACGTTGACGGGCAATTCTGACAGTTGATTGTCCAGTTTGTTTTTAAAAAAGTGTAACGCCACCGTCACTGAGGGACCTCACTACCTAGTAACGAAGTGCTGTTGTGTCTATTGGTCTTTATGTGGAACGGGCAAAAACCCTTGAAATCCAATTTTTCGGGAGCTTAATGGCCGTCAGTTCGAACAATAGAAGCAAATTTTATGCAGTGTTAACTAAAAAATCACCTGAAAATTAGTCTGTTGCTAATACGAACCCAACTAAATCTCAAACAGAGCTTTTGTTTACACTTATATATTTGTAATGTACTACTCATAAGATTGCTGAAAATCCGCCGACAGCCCACGACCTGTTTCGCCCTTCTTGGGGCTCATCGGGTAGAGGCAGTCCCCAGGTTCCCGCCGACCTCATGTTCTACTTGAAACCAAATTGCATGGAGTTAGAGAATATACACCCATTTGCAAACTAATTTGGTTTTTCGAGAGACTCATCTGGATGGAATCCAGTTGAATCTCTCGTTTGTAATGTTTTCAGGCACTATTTACACCATTCCATTTACATTATTCTTAACAAAATGGCTTTCTAGTCTTTCTGAAGGATACTTTGCAGCGGAGATTTCTTCATTATTTAATTAGGTCTTCCGTCAAAACTGTCCACATTTGCTGAGACTACCCTTTTCAACCCGCGTATAAAAACATGGGTTTGAAGTTCAGATATACTGGTTTTTAGTAAACTCATGATTGAATAATGCCCAATCAATAATGATAATAGATAACAAATAAGTGAGAAGCTGGTGAGTTAGCTCACGGATGCTAAATACGTGTATGAACAAAATTCAGTTTACGAGAAACACTTGCTTTGCTTATTGGGTTTGTCCTGAAAATCGATGAGTACAGACCAAATGGGATGAAACAGTGCAATAGTTGGCTCCTTGGTGTTTCACGGAACCGAATGTTTCAAAAAACCCGCGGGCAGACGGGAAAACTGAACCACAACTGAACACCGCTCATAAGGCTGTTGAGACCACTTCGAAAGCTTGCGTCCAACTCTCTTGTAGTTGACCAGGTTGCGGGTTTCTACTCGAACCCCAAATGTATCTTAGGAGTGAACTGTACCCAGTCGAAAATTCAACTGGTAGGTAAGGTAGTCCATCAAGCAATTCTCGAGCCAAATGAAACCTATGTCGGTCTTCGCGCAATTTATTCAAGTGACGAGTGGCCCGAACACCAGATTCAACAGAAAACAGTTTGAGTAACTCCAACTCAGTTTTCAGATCAGTATATTTCACCAAAATGGAATTTCCGCTTGGAAATTATATATCCCCAATCCTTCCAAAAAGCTCGAGAGCAGTACAGCAGTATTTGTACTCTAAGGACTATGGTAAGTAGTATGCATTCACGATAATTCACAAATCTGCTGTCCCGAGGATCGCGAGCATAGATTGATTACTTTATAGATTGCATGTGTTAGTAAACGGAACTCTGCAAACAACCAATCTCAACGTCCCTCATTTTCTTGTACTAGGTGTTCGAGATGGCTGACTAGTTAAGCTGTGAAATTGCCGATCGAAAGGCCCGATAAAAACCCGTGATCTCGACTGCTCCTGTCTAGGTTTGCTGGTACTCGCCCTGACCTGGCGCCTCTTTCGGAATGCATGAAAACTCAGTACAACCGAACGATATATATAATAATAATATATAATTATCGTTGGTGTCGAAGAGTTTTCACCAAACTTGGGAAATTATACTGCGATACTTCGAATATCGTACCAACTGAATCATGAGGCGGCCTGTGTGCAGCACATTCAGTTGTAGAATATCATAAACGAGAGATTCAGTTGAGTCTCTCGTGAAAACCAAATTGATTTGCAAATGAGTGTATTTCTCGAAAGCAGTGCAATTTGGGCTCAAGTAGAACATAAGTTTGACGGAAATTCGGGGGTTGTGCGTACCTGATGACCCCCAAGTAGGATAAATAATTTGGTCGTGGGCTGTCGAAGAGTTTTCAGAAACCTTATGAGTAATTTCCTTTATCAAACCTTATGAGTAGTTTCCTTTATCGTTGCCATTTTTACTGTCAATATTCACTTCATGAGAGAAGTAATCTCGGAGTAATGAACAACTGAAGAACAGTGATCAGGTATGATTGTCAGTTGATGGGAGGTAGAGCACCCGCCAATCGTAAGCAAGCAGCTATTAAAATGAATCATTTCGCCTAGCTAGTCGAATAATAAATCTCACTGATTGATGAACGCGCATGGTCAAGGTTAATTGCACTAGAAACGAGCGGTCACTACAATAAAACCATTTGATTTATTATGAAAAAGGCGCGGGCGGGGATGAAAGTACCGCATTTATGGACGATAGCCTACCCCTGACAGTCTGCAAGTTCAGTGCACTTGAAGAGTAAAACAAGACTCAGGACTTCATGTTCATCGTTCATACGACACAACTTACTTGTTTAAAAATAACAGAAATAATAGTTTTTTGAAAACGCTTCTTCAAGAAGAATGAAATTGTTCAAAATTACCTAGTGAATCCAACAGAAACAGGTTTGGACGTTCAATTCCTTCCGGATGCATCTGTGATTCCAATAAATTTGGAGTATCCATTTTTTTCACTGAGAAGTGTTTGCTTCGAGAATGAAGAGGCCACTTAAGAAGCAAACAGTGAAGCATAGAAGTGAAGCATAGCGATCTTCACTTTGGTTGAGTTACTATCTGACATTCTATCGATCGATCTTTCGATTGACTCAGTATAGTCAGTAGGCAATTGGTTGGCTAGCTCCGTCTTACGAAGCCCCATGTTATAGACTCCACGAACTTTACAAATCGACGTTGGATATGCTATCTGCAGTGAAATTCACCGGTGACTACCGTTCGTATGTCTCACAGTGTTTCGTCTACAACCAATGCAGCTCCATCAAAGTACATAGCCCGAAAACGCACTCCTTTTAGTTTAGATTAATATTCCAAGAAATCTCAAAAGTCCAGTGTGAATCGATTGAATGCTCGGATTTCGGAGTCAGGATTCTCAGATTTAAGGAAAACACCATTGGCTGTAATTTTGTGGGGCTGTTCGAGTGGTATTCAGATACCACCGTAGGCTAGTGTTGCAGATTCCTCCCTGTATATGGAGCTTCAAAGCACTGTGTAGACGTAACACACTTCAAGGGAGGTTGCTGAAAACTCTTCGACAACCCACAAACAGCCCTTCTTTGGGGCTCATCAGGTAGGTGCACTTCCCTAGTTTCCCTCAATCTTATGTTCTCCTGCAGACCAAACTTCATAGGAGCGTTTTTTGCTAATCTCTGGAAGCTCTCTTCGCTGGTTCATCCTTGTTGGGAATAAACGAGTAGTGCTCATCTCGGAAACTCAAGGAACCCCTAGCCTTCCGCCTCATGCTTGAAAAGGAGTTGATCACCTTGCTGATTAGCTGCTCTTCGCCGAACAGTTACATGTTCGAACTACTATCCTGGTGTTCGGCGGTTCGTTACTCCTCGGAGTTTCTTGCTGTGAATTCCCAAGAGGGCTGTACAGAGCTTCCCGATTTTTTCACCTACAAAACGAAATCCCCGATAAAAATTCCCAAATCTCCCCATACTGCCAACACCGTAAAAAATTCAACTTTGTGTATTGAAACACGGGTTTCAGCGGTTTCAAGGTTCACGAACGGCTCCATAACTACGAAATGCTAGTCTTATATCCGAAACGCATGATACGGACTGAAGGTTCTTTGCTGGTTTTTAGATCATCATGTTAAGGACCATTTTTGACTAACTAACAGATCGCTTCTTCTGGAGGTTTTTCGTTCATTTGAAGTGCTAATCCATATTTCCTCTTTCTTTACTTTGTTCTCTTATGTCACGTGATTAAAGGAGACAATTAGGTGCCCGTACACTAGGCAATCCAAGGACAACACAAATGATGAAATTATGGTCACCCCCATGATACTACTTAATACCACCACGGCTGTGTAGAAGTAGTAGATGAATTCAGATGGCTGCACTGGACACAGTCTGAGTAAACAGCAAGAAGCCGGTCTATCGCACGCGGCGTTACTTAAAAAGTGGTTGAACGCTGTTTGAACGATAAACAAAATCCATGCCGGCAGGATCTTTTCCCAACTCGTAAACGTGAGTGTTCCAACTGAATTCGATGTAGAATTTTCATCCCGGAAACCGGCACATCAACGCGCATCTAGCTCACCTCTTTTTGGCCCCAAAATTATCTTTGACAGTCTTTGAAAGTGATTTCTCAGAAAAGACTACTGAATTATTAGGATAGTAGACACCGACCATGCACAGTCCCTCAAAGGATGGGACTGTGCGAGCGAGCGCGTCAGCAAAACAATGGATCAAAAATACAGCTTTGTCTCCAAGGATTCTACAGGGTCCATTCCATGACGCTTTTAGAAATGAATGGTTATAGAACCCTACTCATCGTAACCAAAATTCAAAGTTTTTAGTTGCCGTGGGAAAATATTTTATTGCCATGAGTTTTCTTCGAAAAATTTGGACAACTACTGGTGTATATGACAACGGCAATTAGTGCAGAGGTAAATCGCGCATCAGTCAGGTGTGATTATATCGTCTAGTGAAAAAAAAGTCATTAGGGGGATATTGTTTTCAAAACAATGTTTTGTGCCCAGCGGAAATCTTGAACGTGCTATTTTCAGACAGTAGCCACATGTTGCTGAAAGAAGGCTGGGCAAGAGAAGAAATCTACCCTAGGCATTGAAAACAGTGACCAACAACTGGTAAGACAGTAGAGCACCAGCCTGGTTGCTGGTTCGAGTCCCGTCCAAGGACTCTGAGTTTCTACATTTTGTGTCTTTGTGTCAAAATTCAAGGTAGTTTCACCCGCCGTTCTTTCAAAACCGATACTGTTTGGGCATCTGGTCAACTGTGAAATTCACGCAATACTTCACCATTGACTCACCTAAGTTATTGATCCAATAAATGGAGATGTGAATTCAGGTAACATGTGTGACACGGGAAATTCGTCCGTTACAGCTTAGTTAGTAGAGCACGCACGCAAGACGCTGCGCGTTTTCGTTTCCATGGAACTGTATCCATGTTAGAGCTTTTTCAAAACCTCACTTCTCCCAAATCGACGAGGACCCCCCTGTCTCACTTTGCCAATAGTGTTAGAGCTTTTTCAAAACCTCACTTCTCCCAAATCGACGAGGACCCCCCCCTGTCTCACTTTTGCCAATAGTGTTTCACTAACCAATCCGTCCTGTCATTGTATGTGTTCGGGGGCCCGTTGAACCAGTCTCCGGTCCATTCCGCTACGTAGCCTCAGTCCCGTGTGCGCAACAGAACCGAGGGGCGACTGATTTCCTGGGCCTTGAGGTAATTCCAAGAATGACCGAGGAAACAAGTACTTCCGAATGATCTCGCTTTCCTCGGTTGTATTTCAACGGATAATACAGGGCCCATAGTTCGTTCAAAGATGATAACCTGAAAATATCAACGTTTTTCTACTCTAATTCACATAAATTCGGCATCCGGCAGAAAAGACAACGGGTCGGGAAACCCAGTTAATAGGGCCATATTACACACAATCTATTTGACGTTCGTGACCTTTATCGAAGCAGCTGAGTTATTACTTCCACGGCAACGTTTTACGTAAGCGATTGGATGAAAAAAGCTAATTGGAACATCGGTATCCCGTAACATTTGCCTCCTTTCTCTGTCTTGATAAACTGTGTGTAGTAAGACGGTGCACCCGGAGAATTTTCCACGCGAAATACTACCCGACTGACTCTTGCGGTGGTAGAAAATTCTATCTTTTGTGTCTTCGATAACCTTATCGGTCTGTCTATCTTCGTTTACGACTTACAAGTAGTTTTATCAGTAGTGAGTGCAGTTGGCTAAGAAATAGCATGCCTCCGAATTACACTATTGTGTGTGTGTAGCTCTCATTCCCGGCTGAAAATCTATCAGGCACTGGCCTTGAGAGTTTTCTCGCCTCATTTGAAAATTGCTCACACATAATTAAGCATGGCAGCGAAAAAGTCAAAATGCAACAGACGAATACAACCCCTCCCGACCAATCTTGTTACTCGTCTGCTCACCTGCAACGACTACACACGGTTTGCTTGTGAGCAGTGTTCTTCGATTTCACGCATATGTATGGGACGGTTGAGAGGAAATGAAACATACTCATCAGTCCTCTCGGGCGTGTTATAAACACGCCCAACCATTGAGTACATTGAGTTGTGGTGTACAGAGCACACCAGACTGCTACGGATTTTGGACACGGTGCGTTTTGGGGCATGATCAGGAGGTGTATAGCAGACGGAACGTAACCACGCCAGAGGCTAGTCACGCCCATAACCTGGTGAAATTTGAGTGAAATTCGCAACGGTTGTTGACAAGTTGTTGATGACGAACGTCCAATACGTTTTAGATTGAGGAAGACGCGATGGTCTGAAGTTTGCATTACTTCATAGACTCAGAGTTGTCGATCAATCAGCTAAACTCGTCTCAGCCTGGACGTTGGTAGAACTGACAAATCACAAATTGTTATGCACAAATTTAAGATAAAAGCAATGTGGCAACATATCACCCCAAAAATGGATAGATATTTTCACAAAGGAAGCTACTCACAAGGTTGCTGAAAAATCACCGACAGCCCACGATCGGTTTCGCCCTTCTTGGGGGTTATCAGGTGGGCGCAGTATCCGAGTTTCCGTCAAACTTGTGTTCTACTTGAACTCAGATTGTACGAAATTAGCGAACTACACTCATTTGCAAACAAATTAGGTTTCGTGAGAGACTCACCTGGAACCCAGCTGGATTTGTCGGTAGTGATTTGGTTAAGCAACTGACTGTGTTGCACCAGGTTGCCTAAAGCTCCAGCTGGTATGCTACTCAATATATCGCGACACGCATAGACGTAGTAAACTATTCATAAGGTTGCTGAAAACTTTTCAGCAGCTCACGACCGGTTTCGCCCTTCTTGAGGCTCACCAGGTAAGCGCCGTCCCCGAGTTTCTGTCAAACGTATGTTCTACTTGAACCCAAATTGTACTGTTTTCGAGAAATACACTTATTTGCAAATCAATTTGGTTTTCACGAGAGGCTCAACTGAATCTCTCGCTTTTATGGTATTCTACAACTGAATTTGTTGCATACAGGCGGCCCCATTTTTCAGTTGGCACGATATTAGAGATGTCAATACCTAGAGATTCAGTTGAGTCTCTCGTGAAATCCAAATTGATTTGCAAATGAGTGTGTTTCTCGAAGACAAGAACTGGTTTGCTCAAAAGCACCTAAAGAGTAAAGTTTTTGGAGAGCACAAAACTCTGTTAATCATTTCTACTTATGGGGACAAAGACCCCAGGTAGAATAAGATTTTGTCTGCCAAATGGAGGTAAGCTGATCGCTTATTTCGTTCGATTTGGTTTCAAGTAAAACATAAGATTGACGGAAACTCGGGAACTGCACCTAACTGATGAGCGTCAAGAAGTACAAAACCGGTCGTGGGTTGTCGAGGGGTTTTCAGCAACCTTATGAGTAGTGCATTACGAAGTAAACTAGTCCACTTGACGAAAAACTACTCCCACAAGACAGGATTAGTGAAGATGGGTGACAGTCGGTCTGATGATGCGTAGCCCATTATTGCTATTCTCCCAACAGCCAGTCTTCAAGGTCGTGATCAGTTACTGGGAGCTGGATGGATGAGTCAGAGACACGATCAATAGAGCAGTATACCTAGTTGCATAAAAATCGATGGCATTCTCATCGCTGCATTTCATGTCCGGTAAGACTTCCGTTCTGGGCGACCCAAAGGAAGTTGGTCTGATAAAGTCAGAGAATGAATTTTACTTTAGGAATTGCTAACCCTAGTTAGGTGTGTTCGAGATGAGTAGAGTAGAACCTCTTACACACAAGCTATATATATATATATATATATATATATGGATCATCTTTCCTACTGTCTCCTGTTCCATTCAATACTGCCTCCATAATGCATCATGCGAGCCGTTTTGCCAGATGTCACGTGACAATGCTTGACCAGTTGTATATACTCCTTTCAAATTTAAAATTTTAATTCGCCAGGTGATACAGGAACGGCCGGAAGCATTGATGATGTCTTTTAGCAGCTTAGTAATTCCAGTTAATTTGTGATGGTTTTGAAGACTCCACAAGCCATACTTCGTTGAAAGCATCCGACAGAACAATTAGGTACTCTGTTTGACAATCTTTCAAGCCGATCGGTCTAGTCCACATTGTCTTTTGTGCATTCCTTGTGGCGGGTTCAACAAAAAATCCCATCATTCAAGAATATATCATAAAAAAGACGCAGAAATCAACATCTAGCAATCAAACTTACGAACAACATGGGGCTCTGGAAAAAATTTCATTTAAGCTGACCACGTCATACCGACTGAAATTGGATGGCATTATTGTGGGAATATAAAATATTCCAATTTCTTCAACCACATCTTCGCATGGTAACGCCACTTCCTTGAAGATACCGTACAGTTTGGGATACCCGACAATATTTAGGCCGCTGTAAACGGACGGACTTAGATTAACAGTGGTTGTCTATTTTGCTGAAATTAAACAACTTTCTGCATTAGTGAAGTACACTCACTGGCAAACAAACTTGGTTTCCCGAGAGATTCACCTGAAACCCAGCTGAATCTCTCGTTTGTGATCTTGCAATATACATGTATCGCGATATCTTGAATATCGTAGCGACTAAAACACGAGGCCGCCTGGCGCAGCTCATTCAGTTATCTGGATGCATCACAAACGACAGATAGCTGAGTTCCAGGTGAGTCTCTCGAAAAACTCAATTTGTCTGCAACTGAATGTATTCCGCTAGTTTCGTTTCAATTAGTTATTAGGTTGATGGAAACTCGGGGACCTGATGAGCCCCAAGAAGGACGAATCCGGTCGTGGGCTGTCTAAGAATTTTCAGCAACCTCATGAGTAGTGCATTACGAATTTTCTGTATGTGTGATCCAACTGCAAACTTTAGGGTATATACTCCACTTTCACACCACCTTTGATAACCTAATGTGGATCTCGCAATCAATATATTTATGGGCAAAGTTCGTCGCCCAAATAGGGCATTTTTCAAATTTTAGAGTGGTTAATTCTTCCTCCCTTATAGTTCTCTTCACATTTTGCACCAGATCGCATGTCAGTGATTAGATATCACAGATTTCGATTGGAACGTTTCCCATTGACGTCACGTGACATTTGCGGCAGTTGTTGTCTTGATCAGCTGAGTGACGCGTCGGTGTTCGTAATAGCATTGATTTGAGAATCCAGATCAGTGTGTAGTCAGTCATGTCCGCTTCTTGATATCGGTCCATCAGTTCTGGAACTAATCGAGTAAATCCTCATAAAACTTATGAAAAATGTCATGAAAAGATGTTGCAAAAAGATTGCGATAGATAAAACGGGTTCCCGAAGATTTACAACAAGTCCCGGGGCCACACATGACAAACCATGATAACAAAGGTATTGATTGATCGTCTGGTCCTTCATCTTCAAACTGACAATAACTTGTAGATAGCGCGTTGTTCCTTTTTGTCTTCTGTCTTGCATTCAAGCCCACTTCAGTCACGCACCTAATCACTTACTCTCGAGGGTCCTCAAAGTTCCAAAACCATCGACTGTGTCAAATAACCGTTTCAACGCTGCATGGGACTAGCTGATGCTCAGTTCTATCGAAACGATCGACTATTGGTCCTAAATCTGGGCCATATCGATCAAATTTCTTTTGGAGACCACCACACTCATGGAGATCGATCTAACACATCGTGTGCCGGCTATCGATTTGTCCCCCATGATACCGCGTTTGTCACACAGAAAGATGAACTAAAAGTGAGTGCAGAACAAAATAAATGGACTCGCTAGAAATCCTCGTCTACTCGATACTTGTTGACCTGGCATATTAATTAGTTCCCGAGATTCCATGGGTACGTTTAGAATGTGTGTGTGAAGTAGGAGCCCACAATCGGATTGCGGTCAAAGTGGGCTGTAACCATGAAAGACAATTAATGATCGTATTTACAACTATGCAGGTCATGAACGGCGCCAGAAAAAAAGCAGTGAGTTTGTCGGAAGCGCGCTCATCTATTTTGATGTTTTGGTTGGTTCCTTGGGTGAATCAAGTAACTGTTTTTGATGAATGGGGATGATCGTGACTGAGAATCACACGTCCGTTGAATGAGGATTTTCAAAGGGAACAGTTTAAAAGAAGAACCCGTCACATTGTAGTCAACTAGCTTTATACCTGTACCGATGGGTACATGGGCCCAACCTCGATTACGCCTTCACTGTCCTGTTTCGATGTTGAGATTTTAGAATTAATAATGTCATGTCAGATGGAGGGATGTCGGTTGACAAAGCGGAAATTCCACGATATAGTATTGGCTTGTAGAAGGTAGGGAGTCATAATGCACAGTACATCCGATCATAACCTTCCAAACGTTTTTGTTAATAGCGTTTTCAATCTCAGTGGAAATTGAACGATTTCGACCCTGTATTTGGTAAAAACAGCGTTAGGCTGACAGTTTGTGGATAACGTCACAAGATCTTGTGTTTTCCACATACAATACCTAGATTGGGAGATGTAGTTAATGTAAGTAGTGAACAAATTGACGTTTGTAATGTGTTAGAATTTTAGTAGGTCAGGTGCATTCCTTGGTAATTGATTAGGTGGTTCTTGATTGATCCATGCGCCCGGCTTGGCAACTGACTTGGAACGTTTCTTCACCAATCCGAAAGACATCTCCAGTGGTTTACTGGATTTCTCCATTCGGGCGTACGCTTATACAGCTTGTAAAGAGCAGCTGTGAGCTTTAACCTGACTGGCTATCGATAATCATCGTACTTGGAGTCCGATTGGCCCGATCGTGATCTGTGGTGCTTTGTGGTCTGCAATTCGTGTGTTCGCATGTTGGAATTGTTCTCCATTATTTTCTCTTCTTTAGGAGTTACGGACCGAAATCAGCTCGAAGAGTGTTAAAAAATTCAGCGCCAGTTGGTGTATAATTTAGAGTTTTTTTAATTATGAAGTCAAAACACAGCTCAGTGGAATATGTTGCAAAAAAATCACGCATCACAGTCTGCTCAAAATCAAACGGAAGCACATCCTAATCGGATTCCACAGACAATCACACGTGCACACACACGCCCAAGCACGTTAAACCAGACTGCCAGCTGACCACAAGGATGAACCAATCAGAAGACACGGTAGTGGACCCATATGTTGCTGCACTCCACTCGTTTTCAGTTGATTGTAGGGATCTTTGAGAAAGGTCGCCCAAGGCAACCGAGGCGTCGGATTACAACAACCTATTCCACTACGCTGTGTTTTGACTTTATGATTAAAAAGGCTCCATATTCCCTCTTCTGCTTGATCCCTTCGTTGCGTCGTGGTTCACATTCCGAAAGGTGATGGAACGTCCGCCCGTCGTTTTCCAAGTTCGGCCATCTGGTTGATTACTAAATTTTCGTTGCGGATGATAATTCACACAGAGAATCCAGCTTCCATTTGCAAAGTCAAGGAGCCAGTCAACACGTGACCACAGTGTGGTTTCACGATGAAAGTTTGGGTGGCGCTACATCCTGATCAGCCGGTCGCGGCTGAATGGCTAGGTGTTTGAGTAGCTAGTCGAAAGATGGCGAGTCCTAAACTCACTGGTGGTCTCCAACAGCTGTGCAGTGCTTCTCAGCCTTTCGGCATAGGTTGGCTTCACTGACATGATGAAATCACAAAAGAAAAATACCTCGTTATCTTGAACTTTGTTCCAACTGAAAAATGGGGCAGAATTCTTGAACCAGATGAATCTCAGTTGGGTCACCAGTCAACACAAACCTGAGGGGTCTTAGTCGCAACAGGCGTATGTCATCGTTGGTAAAGACTCCGCAACTTGGTCAACCTGGTGGGCCCCTAGAAGAGTGGAACTACCAAGATTTTTCACTGATTGTTAGAGTAATACTAAAGCCTGCCTGATAAAAGGGCGTGCGCTCTTATCTGTACGTAAACCTGAACTCCCATTTAAGTCGCAGTACTGGACAACATATTGGAACAGAACACACTCGGCCAGTTCTGTTTCGCAAATCTAACCGAAGCAATATCGTCGCCAGGTTCGTTGTACGCCACTTCATCGTGGAAGTCACACTGATGTTATTTCTGCCAGGGGGTGAAAAGAACGTTGTGCTCGGGTGTGGATAAAAACCAGAGGACAGGTACCTCTTCCGGACAGCATGGCAGCTATATACCGGAAGCGTGTGTATGTGTGCGTTTGAACGATTACCATTAACAAAGGACAGGTGCTAGGAATGCATTAAATGTCACCGGAATAGCTTAAGCACGCGAGGATTTATCTAAATGTACAAGCCAATAAGTGAACTGAACACCTGCTGTCTCCATCAGAACGGTTCTTTGGGAAAGGTATTTCCGGTATTGTTGTAAATAAACCAGGATGGATTGAAATAGTGTCAGTGCGGCTTAACATAACATCAAAAAATATCAATCTTCATCTCTACATAGTTTGAGATAGATAGATAGATAGATAGATAGATAGATAGATAGATAGATAGATAGATAGATAGATAGATAGATAGATAGATAGATAGATAGATAGATAGATAGATAGATAGATAGATAGATAGATAGATAGATAGATAGATAGATAGATAGATAGATAGATAGATAGATAGATAGATAGATAGATAGATAGATAGATAGATAGATAGATAGATAGATAGATAGATAGATAGATAGATAGATAGATAGATAGATAGATAGATAGATAGATAGATAGATAGATAGATAGATAGATAGATAGATAGATAGATAGATAGATAGATAGATAGATAGATAGATAGATAGATAGATAGATAGATAGATAGATAGATAGATAGATAGATAGATAGATAGATAGATAGATAGATAGATAGATAGATAGATAGATAGATAGATAGATAGATAGATAGATAGATAGATAGATAGATAGATAGATAGATAGATAGATAGATAGATAGATAGATAGATAGATAGATAGATAGATAGATAGATAGATAGATAGATAGATAGATAGATAGATAGATAGATAGATAGATAGATAGATAGATAGATAGATAGATAGATAGATAGATAGATAGATAGATAGATAGATAGATAGATAGATAGATAGATAGATAGATAGATAGATAGATAGATAGATAGATAGATAGATAGATAGATAGATAGATAGATAGATAGATAGATAGATAGATAGATAGATAGATAGATAGATAGATAGATAGATAGATAGATAGATAGATAGATAGATAGATAGATAGATAGATAGATAGATAGATAGATAGATAGATAGATAGATAGATAGATAGATAGATAGATAGATAGATAGATAGATAGATAGATAGATAGATAGATAGATAGATAGATAGATAGATAGATAGATAGATAGATAGATAGATAGATAGATAGATAGATAGATAGATAGATAGATAGATAGATAGATAGATAGATAGATAGATAGATAGATAGATAGATAGATAGATAGATAGATAGATAGATAGATAGATAGATATAGATAGATAGATAGATAAATGGATAGAAGTATCAGCAGGACACAATGACAGCGTTTTGGTGTCATCAACCATGCATAAAAATAAGGGCTCGGAAATGGGTGGTTTTGTTAAGCCCTGCGAACGGGAGGTTCACCTGTGTCAAGGTTACTGATGTACTCGGATGATGGCATGGCACATATGGATATGCACACTGTCAGTCAGACAGAAGAAAATTGTAAAATGTTTCTTAACGAAAAGGATTTTGAGATCATACTTTGTGTACCCAACTGCAACGCAGGTGAATTTTCTCGTTTGTGATGTTTCCAGGCAACTCAATAAACTGCACCAGGCTGCCTCATGTTTCAGTTGCTACGATATTCGGGATATCGTGATACATGTATGGACGTAATGCGCTCCTCTTACAGTTGCTGACAATTCTTCGACAGCCCACGACCAGGAGTTCATCAGGTAGGCGCAGTCCTCGGGCTTCCGTCAACCTTATGTTCTACTTGAACCCACCAAATTAGCTAAATACACTCACTTTCATGATAATTTGGTTTCAACAGGAGACTTACATAAAACTCAGCTGAATCCCTTCTTTATGATGTTTTTAAGCAACCTTATGAGTAGTGTATTCGTGTATGTATGTAATGCGTCTATACCCGTATCGCGATGTCTCGCACCAACTGAAACATGAGATGGCACAGCCCATTCAGTCGCTCCATGAAATCAAAAAACGAGGGTTTCAGCTGAGTTCCAAGTAATTCTTCCTTCGACATCGTATTGGTATGCAAATGAATGTAGTTCGCTAATTCCGCTAGAGTTACCCAGTTGATTCGGGGAGTATGAGATCGTTCAGTTTTATTCGAGATCTCACCGTAAAACTGAGGTGAGTCTCCTTGCTGAAATGCTGACAAACACTCTATGGCTGTTTTTTCTTGATGAGAATCACCAAAAGCGCCCTACTCACCAGTTTCCAGAGAAAATGTCAAGAAATGCAGGCATGTCGCCAGTTCTAGGGACATTCTGTGACCTAAGCAGCTAAAATTCCGATTGCTCGCATTTTTACAAAATTTGCATCCATCCCATACTTCCCGAGTTTTTTGTTTTCGGTTGTTTCCTTTCCTTTCAACTGTCATACTTGGCCAGACGTGAAGTTTAAACCGTGTCGACTAATTAAACCAGCATATTACAGTTCAGCGGGATTTTCCAACCAACCGGTCACGTGAATAATCTCGTGACAATGCTTCAGGATTTTGAAAACCCAGACGCCAATTGCGCATAATCCATGGTTGTGTCAAACGTGCAGGCGACGGAAAGAGAACCGGCTAACTAAATCAGCTACGGTGGCATGGTTACAATGTATTAGAATCCATTAAATAACCCTATTGTAATACTTGACTGGAGCGAACACTAATAGGTCTTCCCCTAACACACTTAGTTGCACAACTCTTTGGCTTTCACGGGAAACTCAACCGATTCCCTCATTCATGTGCCGCACTTCAGGCCCACTTCAGGCTTCAGCTGACACGACATGCCAGTACATTTTCCTATAACTGATCGTGGCTTGTCAAAGAGATTTCAGCAACCTTGTGAGTAGCTCCATTCAAGGAGGTATATACAGAGTGATATTTGGAATATGGCGCCAACTGAAACAACAAGCCGTCTTTGCGCATCACAATCAGCTGGGAAATGCCGTTTACTAGGGATTCAGCTGCGACGCAGTCAAATCTCCCATGACACCCAAACTGTTGCACAAACGTGCTTTGTTTCACGAATTCGATGCAATTTGGGTTCAAGTAGGACCGAAGTTTGGCGGAAACTCGGTGCCTACCCCCGGAAGGGCGAAACCAGTCAGGGGCCTTCAAAGAGTTTTGAGCAACCTTATCGGTAGTTTCAACCGGAAAAACTCATAAACAACACCCACCCAATTGTTTTTAATATATCAAATAGAAATCACCGACAGCACGACTCATGCTGAGATATCACTGGAATTTCAGATTTTAAGATTGGTTCAGCAATCCACAGGCTAAATTTACTTTTTTTTCTAGGCAGCTTGTACTTTTCAGATTGTTTTTGCTCCAAACATCGGCTTCTAAAAGCTTTCTTTCGTAAAACTAAAAGTGAGTTTGCTTGTAAGTAGCGTCCCAGAGGATTTGTAGCCCAAACGTACTGGTCGTGCATGGACTGAAAAGCACACTGTGCCCAAAATATTTTCACCACAGGGACCAAAATAATCTGAGGAACGTGAAACACACGACAGATAAACTGAGCAGTTAAACGTCTTCCACTTTTGCCGCATAAGACAGCTTGACAAAAGTAGTCTCCTAAACAACCAGCATCAAGAGACTGAAAGTTTCATCGCCTGTCTCTCGCCGGATTGTTGGATTAGGAAAAAAAATACCATTTAACTTCGAAAAAGAGTGAAAAAGGCAGTTAAATTCGTACGCAGATCGTCCAAAACACCTTGGGGGACGTTCGTGACAGTACATCATTCCGTTTAGATGGAGATTTCCCAAGAGAGAGGAAACTACGACTTTAAATTACGTCACTTCAGGCTGATATGGATTTGATGTGATTTTGTGATAATCAATCAACCTCAAGTTTATGGTGTGTACGGTTGACTCCGCAAAGTCCTAATTCTTCCTAGCAGCAGCTGACTATAAAACGAAATCAGGCTTCTTTGTGATGTACTACTCATAAGGTTGCTGAAAATCCGTCAACAGCCCACGACCCGTTTCGCCCTTTTTGGGGCTCATCAGCTAGGCGCTGTCCCCGGGTTTCCGTCAACCTTATGTTCTACTTGAAGTCAAATTGCACGAAATTAGCGAATATACACTCTTTGAGGGACTCATCTGGAACCCAGCTGAATCTCTCGTTTGTGATGTTCTCAGGCAACTGAATGGGTTGCAGGCTTCAAAAAAATATTTCTTGTTATGCAGGGTTTCGACGTCGTCAAGTGATACTGGAATCGTTTTATCAACGTACACAGTCATTGGCGGATATTAATGAAATGTGTTTGGAACAACGAATGTTGTCCTGAAACACTTCTTGTACAATATTCTGCTTCGAAAAGTTTGGAACTTTATCATGTGACTACATCTGATTTCACGCTGTTGGAGCGCTTGGATATTAGATGAATCAAGGCTCAGCGATCCACCGATCAGACAACGGCCCTTGTTAATAGTAATATATTCATTCACCCTGGGGATAAGTCCAGAAGCAACTGCTTCCGCGTGGAATACCTGCAGCTTGTGTACTTCACTCGACTCTAGTTATTCGACCTTGAGAAGAATCCTGCATAGACAAGACGTCCCTGCAAACATCACCCAATCCTACAGTAGTTTTATACAGCCGATTAACCAGACAGATACGTCGCTGTGAGAAAGGAAAGGAATCACCGAGTACTGTAGGGCGTTTTCGCTACGTCTTCTTCGCCTGACATAAAAAAAGGAATATTTATGGCTGGAACGATACGGAGTTTTTTTTTTGGAACAGATCCGACAAAAAAGTACAAGTGCCACTGACCATTGTAGCAAGACTGATCATCAATCTTTCGTTTCGACGAGATTCTGGTAAATATACACAGAAAGCTGGGCAGATTCTACAAACATTGTTTTGCTCTCACAGAGCCTCGAAATAAACTGAACAGACTTTGCATTTTGCGAAAGTGTGAGCACTAAACCTATGGTTCCTCTGAACAAAGAGCACTCGCTGAAAGTGTCACAAGTGAGCCAAGTCATCGGTTAGACCTTTTTGTAAATGAACATATCTGACCCCCCACACAGGTAACCATACAAACAAACGTTTTGTAGCTTAGAGGAAGCTTTATCAAGACGTTGCGGGAAGCCTGCATCTAAGAAGTGGTTATTTGAGGAACTGGTAAACACGTGACCTCTATGAGAGGAGGATGAACAACCTTCTATCCTGTCCAGCTTCCAAAAAAGTCGTTCGTGGCTGAAGTTGTTGTATTCATGAAAAACGAGAAGTACGCTGCCAAAAGCAAGACAGTCCTATCCAGTGAGACGACGTTCTAGGAAGTGGATATGATATGAACCGAGTATCAAAGACAGCTTTTGCGAAAATTCCACGACTTATTAATGCGTGCTTCTATTTCCGCCCAGCTTTACTGGCAACTCAGGTCTGTGTACGGTGGCTTCGTCTTTATTGGGAATCTCCAGTAGTGTGTATCTCACGAAGCTCCTGGGAGACTGTATCTGGAAATCCGCCGGTTGGGATTAGAACATTAGACCGTTTGGTCAAGGGTGGTTGATAAGTCGCGCTTAAATAGGATACTACTCATTCTTCGATCATGTGTTGATTGCTTCGTTGAGTGATTATTGCTCACATGGATGGTCCACGCCACTTGTGAATAACTCCTCTCACCGATTGTTGATGCGTTAGTCACATGTTTCTCTCAGTCTACACAAGAAAATCAACGATGTCCAGGAGCGCAAAAATACCACCAAATTGTGACGTTTACCTGACAATCCGAGATAAAGTACGTACCTTCAATCTATATTCTAATCAGTCTCTCTAAAGTACCACAACCTCTTGTTTTAGACGAACTAGCTCCGTGATAGATTGCAAACGCATTGCCGATCAGCCGCTGGTGACCAGACGGTTAAGTGTTCAACTACTAGGTGGGTGGTCACCGGTTCCAATCTCCCTGGAATTCCGTGAAGGTGAATGACCATCGAATGTCTCGTGGTTTCATTGAAAATGACCAGTTATTCTCACAGTATCAACAGTGGGAGAAATTCTCCTGACCCACAACCCGAATACCAGCCCAGGGAAACTAATCCCATAACCGAAAGACGACCGAGACAAAACCAAGAGGAACAATATGATATCTCAAGTCACCTGAAATGACTGCAACAAATTCTACTTTGGACAAACTGGAAGGAATCTATGCACACGAATGAAGGAATACAACGCGGCCTTCAGGAGACTTGACCCTCTCTCCTTGATATCCATACACGAGGACCATGAGGGCCACGGAAAACGCAAGCATTTTGGAACAGGGAGGTACAAGAGACGGAATGGAATTTGTGGAAGCATGGTACTCCGCGGCGGATTTGATCAACCGATGCATTCAGGTGGATCCAATTTGCTCACCGCTACATGCAACAGAGGGAAATCAGTGTACACCGAAATGCGCAGGCAAATGACACTTCTGGGTTGCCCAGGCCGAGGACAGGGGGTTGGTTGAGCCTTGAGCCTTTGACTCAAAAGTCTGACTTAAAAGGCAGTGGAATACTCAAGGAAAACCGAATAGAGGGTTCACAAACAAGAAAACAAGGAACACCTTGAAGTCCGATGGATAAAGGTCACAAGCCGGAACTCGAAAGGGTCAAGAACAGAGGCCATTACAGTATCATTCAGAGTACGGGGGCAGAGGAGGCCAAGCTCAGAAGTCACGTGGGCATCGACAAATCAGGACACAGGATAACACAGTAACCAATGGGAGCGCCCGACCAAACAACCAATCGTGATAGAAAGTCAGCCCGTACATTAACACACACGCAACACTATTCAACGCACAACCAACAGCCCATCTCTACGCTCCACTATGCTCCCTAACAACGCACTGATGACGTCACGTCGACCGGTGATGAAACGTTTGCAATCAAACTGCCCAGCTCAAGGAAAAAACCGATAACCATTTCTATAGTACATCAAAAAATAGGTTAATCAGGGTACTTACTTCGGGGGAGCGGGATCTAAACAATTCTAATGCCTTGTTCTTACGAAGATGATTTTGTAGTTTGAAAGGCAGTTGTGATGTTTGTGAATTATCGATTTCAGAGGTGACCAGTCGTGAATACCAACTGAATCCCAGCAGAACCCTAGAACAGCCGCTCTTATCTGGTCTCTCTAAAGGGGACAAGCGCTGGCCCTTCCTACAAGGGGAGAACGTATCGCCAGTGAAACAATGAATTTTGGATGGGAAAACTTCTGATATCCCGGGATATATCATAATACCTAGGTAAGAAAATTGATAATGGGTGTATCTTTCGATAAACGTGCGCTGCAAGATGACCACTGCTAATAAATGACTCTCCTAAAGGGGAATTCAGGAGTCGGGCAATGTTTCAGGGGGGCTAGGAGATGATTAAAGTAGGACCCTTCAGATGTACTGCGGCTAGTTGGAGAGAAAAGGTCTGGTCTGTCATGGTTTGGCTGTACAGAAGCTGATTGGCTCTTGGAAGATCCTTTCTCTGACTAAATCTCCGAACTAACTCAAACAGGATACCCACACGATAGTCATACTTGCCAGTGAATTCACTCTCGGAAGAAGTTTATAAGTTGCTGAAGTTGCTCAGCAACAAAAACACGAACTACCGTTCATTATACGCTGACAAATATTGAACACTCAGCCTCTCTAAGTACAAAGGGATTGATTACTGGAAATGACGTTAAAAACGGAATCTCAAAAACCAATCCGGACGAAATACGTGTGTAAGTGGGACTATGCGTCGGATTCCGTCCAATCAGGATGCAAGTAGAACACAAGGCTCACGGAAACTCGGAGAGTGCACCTACCCGATGGGCCCCGAGAAGGGGGAAACCAGTCGCTTCTCTCCTGAAACAGGGATCGCGGGCATGTATAAATTAGAATGTGTAAAGATGTTAAACCTCGTCTCGCCCATCACAGACAGAACAAAAACTGATTAGGGTGTCTGAATCCTTGCGCCGAATGTTTCAGGCGACATGTGTGCAGTTTCATAGCGTGGGCCCTCAGCTTAGTTAAGGATGCTGTTATCTGGGTGACTTCGGAGCCAAGGAGTTTACTAAATGATAAGCCGTTCACGAAGAGCAAACAGTTTTCAAAAGGTCGCCGAAGCACCTCATTTTGCAGGTCAATCATGACATTATCGTGGTAGTCCCATGATAATCTCCAGTTGCCATACCACCTGAGGAAGCCGTTAAGGGTATTCCAAACGTTAAGGTTTGAAGACCTGTTGGTGTGAATGAGGAACTATCCAATGAGTGTGTACTCGTGAACATTATCTCCTCGACCAGAGACTTAACATTTGCAAGCTAATTATCAACCTCGACAAACAGATTTTAGCACTAGGATGATCAAGTGAAGTCAGCCATAACTTTGGACGCATTTTCGGTAGCTTAGTTTGAAAAGAAACCCGAATTAACCATTAGTGTATGCTTTACATAAGCAGATAGAAGGATGCAAACTTCTCGCGTGTGGAATGGGCTAATTCACGTGACAGTAAATGTAGTAACGGTATTTTTCTCAGCTTAGTTCTCGGTCTGAGCCTCCCAAGCTGGCGTTCACGTCAAAACAACTACCAAAGGTGCACAAGGTATATTAACGCCCAAAACGAAGTCTGGAACACTTGTACAGCGCTTCTTACATATGATGTAGGCAGCAATAACTTCCTGGAAATTCTAACGCATTCTGGATGCGGCATTGGCAACGGCATTCGGCCAATACTGGGTCATGATTGGTTGTTGGGTCCCGACTTTCGACCAATCAGGTCTCAACCTGATGCCGGACCGGCAAGCGTCCCTAACTTGGCCGATCTTGCAGCGGATGGGCTTCTCGGCCGTAGCGGCATCTGAATACCAGCGTTAAAGAGGGATCCGGGTAGGGTTTCACCTAACAGTGAACTATGTTGAATATTGGTTCCCTGTGTGATCACAAAACGAACGGACAGGGTAGATGAGTTACTTATAAGACAGGCGAATCATCCGATGGGAACAATACCATACAGATTTTAGTTTGATTGGAACATGGAAATTGCAGAATTAGATCGCTAGATACCTCAATTTCCAAATCACATTATTAGCCCCAGCTTTAGAAGTTACTTGCCTTGCAGTATGAAGCACAGGAATGCGAAATTCCCAGTTCCGTTACGCTTGGAACAGCAACAAGACTAATCACATCATATGCTTGGTCAACAAACGAGTTGAAGGAGTAAGGGGATCCACACAGCAGACGAGAACTTTCAGTCTTCCGCATACAGACAAAGTCGGTCATTCGGTTTAGAACAGAATGGCCTCACCGGACCCTAGTGCTCTCATATACGGATCATGTAAAAGATGAACGAGAATGAGTGCCTTTTCTGGCCCAAGCGACCTGTTTCCGTTACGTCAACCGGTGTTGATGGCACTGGAGTTGTGTGACGGTTGTTAAGTCAAGTTGACCTATCACTGCAAACACAGATGAAGTGTTAAGTGGGGCTGGAGGTAGACCAGCTATTCACTGCGTATGGTTTGAGTGACACACGAACACCGCTTTTTAGTTTTGTGTGAAATGCTAAAATTCTTTGAAAATGTCACTACTGCTGAATGCTACTTGTCCCAACCTTCTATTGTGTTCAGGAAGGGCTTGATAATTAACTCGCCAGCAGGAGCTTGTATTTTTAAAAAACACGGAATCGATCGGCTAAATACTGCGTTCGACGGCAAGTTTTCGTTGTAGGCTCCGTTGAGTGACTGACACAGAGAGTGAACCATGTTGTAAACTGGAAATTTTGCATCATACTGTCACTCCAGGATCCACTACACGTAAATTACTGTTTTATCGAACACAGAGTATGGTTGGAGGGGTCCCAGAAAGAGGACTAAAAGGTACAAGATGCAAGAAATTAGTAAACATGGCGTGTGCCCAGAAAGATAAATGAACACAGCAAAATTGACAGATTTTTGAAAATAACCACAGAATGCCCGGAACACACTGAGAGCTTAAAACTCCACCAAAAACTCAATACGAATGCCGGCAAGCATCCCAGCCAACCAATCACTCAATCAATTCAGCACAGGCTGATGAGTGCTCAGGCAAGCCGCACAAGTACCACCGACAATGATAAGTGTTCAGGCATTCCATAGAACCACGGTGAATGAAGATAGATGCTCACTAAACGCCAATCAGACAGCCTGGAGCAATGTCAGAAAGTGCGTTTTAGATAGCGTGAGGCCGTTGTTACTTTTGCAGTAGCTTTTTCAAGCACCAAGGCACTGGAGCTGGGGCAGCATCTTCATATGAGAGAAATACACTCATTTAATTTCCACGGGAGACCCAAGTGGATCTCTCGTTTATGAGGTCCTTCTTGAGCTGTCGAAGAGTTTTCAGCAAGCTTATGGGTAGTGTGTTACGCCTAAAAATGAGCTTCAAATTGAAACTTTTTTCTTTTAAGCGCCCGACAAATCGTCAGACTGGAAGATATACGAAAGGACGAACAAACAAAAGTTTCACGAAAGGTTATTGGGGCATATAAAAGTACATTTGAACTCTGCACTGGGTAGAGATGACAGCAAGTCGCTCTGCATCCCGAATCAAGAACAGATATCAAAGTGCATTGGAAACTGACGTTAGTTGAACCACTGATAACTGGTTTAATGACGGCCGCTCGCTGCATACTATGCCAGTCTTGCGTTGTAAAGTTCTACAGAGAAAAACATCTGGTTTACCTGTAACATATGGTGGCCTTGGCAACACACTTGGCCGTAGTTTTGACTGCCACATCTGGATTGCACATTACTACCAGGGACCCGTTGTGAAAACGAATAGTTATCTACATGGGCATTTGATAGGCGTGGTGGGATCCTTTCTGTCACGGCCAGATGATATCATAGCAAATGTTTGGGCAAAAGGATTGCAAAATACACTTACAATTACTTCTGCCTTCATATGCTCACCGAAATGTAGTAAGTAGACTATTGCGTGAAACCATAATAAATAACAACAAGTTTGGGTTGCCAGTTGGATCACTGTGTTCTCCTGAAGAGCGCGCGCCTCCTGGAGCAACCAGAAGTAAACTGGAGCTGCGAACGGTTGCACTTTGGGGGAGCATTCCACGGGGTTGCTAACTATTTCCCTACAATCGGGGTATGAAAGGAGAAAAATCGATGATATTCCAGTCATGCGGAAGAAATAACAGAATAAAAGAAGAGAACTGGACATCAAATATGGAGCATTCCCTGGAGAAAGGCAGCGGACTTGGTTTCATGCCGGTGAATTCGCCGTAACGGTTGTTACCACACAGGTGGGAAGACACCGGCCAAAAACGATCGGTGGAGCGGTAAAACCTGGCAGCATAAATTACTATGGAGAGTAGGCAACCTGCGCGATCGAAATGTTAATGCTTCCTACTGAATAATTAATAAAAAAAATGTTCTCCACAATGCGCCCTCTTGAGAAGGGCCACGTATTCAGTGTTTCCTGATTCGACATGTAGCATCACACAAACCAAGGTCTGAAGAAACCTAACACTCCTGCAGAAAGTTATGAACAATAAGGAATGATGGTTGGCTGGCGAGGAGTTGGACTTCCGCCTGCTCAAAAGTGTGCAAAGTGCTCATTCTACTCAGTATGACGCAGTCGGCAGATGTTTATAGATAGATAGATAGATAGATAGATAGATAGATAGATAGATAGATAGATAGATAGATAGATAGATAGATAGATAGATAGATAGATAGATAGATAGATAGATAGATAGATAGATAGATAGATAGATAGATAGATAGATAGATAGATAGATAGATAGATAGATAGATAGATAGATAGATAGATAGATAGATAGATAGATAGATAGATAGATAGATAGATAGATAGATAGATAGATAGATAGATAGATAGATAGATAGATAGATAGATAGATAGATAGATAGATAGATAGATAGATAGATAGATAGATAGATAGATAGATAGATAGATAGATAGATAGATAGATAGATAGATAGATAGATAGATAGATAGATAGATAGATAGATAGATAGATAGATAGATAGATAGATAGATAGATAGATAGATAGATAGATAGATAGATAGATAGATAGATAGATAGATAGATAGATAGATAGATAGATAGATAGATAGATAGATAGATAGATAGATAGATAGATAGATAGATAGATAGATAGATAGATAGATAGATAGATAGATAGATAGATAGATAGATAGATAGATAGATAGATAGATAGATAGATAGATAGATAGATAGATAGATAGATAGATAGATAGATAGATAGATAGATAGATAGATAGATAGATAGATAGATAGATAGATAGATAGATAGATAGATAGATAGATAGATAGATAGATAGATAGATAGATAGATAGATAGATAGATAGATAGATAGATAGATAGATAGATAGATAGATAGATAGATAGATAGATAGATAGATAGATAGATAGATAGATAGATAGATAGATAGATAGATAGATAGATAGATAGATAGATAGATAGATAGATAGATAGATAGATAGATAGATAGATAGATAGATAGATAGATAGATAGATAGATAGATAGATAGATAGATAGATAGATAGATAGATAGATAGATAGATAGATAGATAGATAGATAGATAGATAGATAGATAGATAGATAGATAGATAGATAGATAGATAGATAGATAGATAGATAGATAGATAGATAGATAGATAGATAGATAGATAGATAGATAGATAGATAGATAGATAGATAGATAGATAGATAGATAGATAGATAGATAGATAGATAGATAGATAGATAGATAGATAGATAGATAGATAGATAGATAGATAGATAGATAGATAGATAGATAGATAGATAGATAGATAGATAGATAGATAGATAGATAGATAGATAGATAGATAGATAGATAGATAGATAGATAGATAGATAGATAGATAGATAGATAGATAGATAGATAGATAGATAGATAGATAGATAGATAGATAGATAGATAGATAGATAGATAGATAGATAGATAGATAGATAGATAGATAGATAGATAGATAGATAGATAGATAGATAGATAGATAGATAGATAGATAGATAGATAGATAGATAGATAGATAGATAGATAGATAGATAGATAGATAGATAGATAGATAGATAGATAGATAGATAGATAGATAGATAGATAGATAGATAGATAGATAGATAGATAGATAGATAGATAGATAGATAGATAGATAGATAGATAGATAGATAGATAGATAGATAGATAGATAGATAGATAGATAGATAGATAGATAGATAGATAGATAGATAGATAGATAGATAAATAGATAGATAGATAGATAGATAGATAGATAGATAGATAGATAGATAGATAGATAGATAGATAGATAGATAGATAGATAGAAGATAGATAGATTAGGGGCGCTGCACTCGTGTATACCGCGATTCACTTCATCTTATTGAGATAGTGAACTGAGATTATAACCCTGAGTGAAAGCAACCCAAGTCTGCTTCCGACAATCCGTTCAGTGTTGTCAGGCAGCAATTTGGAATGATCTGGTTCTTGTTTGTTTAGCAGATCAGACTACCACCATATAAGTCACCCAAATAGGTGTATTACCCTACTCATAAGGTTGCTCAAAACTTTTCGGAAGCCAACGACCGGTTTCGCTCTTTTTGAGGCTCATCAGATAGGCGCAGTTCCCAAGCTCCCGGTAACCAGATCGCACGTAATTGTCGAAAAACACTCATTTGCAAACAAATTTTGGAAGGATCATAAACGACAGATTCAGCTGGGTCCCGGATGAGTCTCTCGAGAAACCAACTTTGTTTGCAAATCAGTGTATTTCACATAAGACACCATTAGCCAAACCGTTCAGTTTACTTTTCAAAGTTGCTTCTCGTGTGAGGGTTTCTTATAAGGCAGTAATATTTATCTACACTGCAGAAACCATTGATTACCTCAAGCGTCCTTTAAGACATGCGTCTGCTGGAAGAAACGATTCTCTTAGTGTGTATTCTTTTCTTCCAGAAAACCCTAAAATCTCATAATGTCCGTCCTCCTTCACTTTTCCTGGGGCGAGATGGACAAAGTGGTTGGAGCGCGAATTTACTGACCGGAAGGTCCGTAGTTCGAACCCGACCTCTGCCTCTCGACTTCCCCTGTCTAGGCTTGGGCGACCTGGCAGTATCCCAGCCCTCGTTCCTGCTTCGTGTGGCATGGCAGCAAGGCACCGTAAGGATTCTACAGTTAAACGATTTTTTTACTACTAATTTTTTACTACTAATATTCAAGTTGCTAACTTTTACTTGTCAGTGTGCACAGTTCATCAGTCATAAAGTAAGAATCACGTCCATTTGTAGCAAACAAATATGGAAATAATACATAAGTGACATGCAATCTAGAGAATGAACATTCAGGTATGTGACACTATTATCCACAATTCGTGTTTTGTTTGTGTTGCCATGACACCATTCACATATATTGGTTTCAAGGAGTATTAAAAAGCAACTTTGTAACAGAATTTTTGTGCATTCTTCCCCTCTTGGTTGATCCCTTCCTCCCAAAGGCGTTACTTCCTTATATATTGTTTGTGTGCGTGTGTGTCATTTGAAAGATTTATCAAGTCCTGGTTTATCGTAGTTCCACAAGCCTCGTTTGATTGTTGTTCTGCGAGAAACCTCTGTGCCCCAGTCTTGGCACACGGGTTTCTACATGTTTCTTGTTGACGAGACAGTAATACACCAACAAACTTGTAAACTGGAAACAACAGAGCAGTTTTGGAAAATATTCCGGGTTTATTTCACTGCCTCGTCAAACGTGCACTAAGGACTACCACAGAAACGCCAACTGAAGGAAAAGTCTTGTTGTTGCTTATATGGACCTGGTTTCCATGCCACTTGGTAAAATTCAAAATCCAGCTCTTTTCTATGCTGAATACAATGTTAAACGTGGTCGTTTGATTAACGTGATGCTTGCTTATGATGATATGGCCAATGGCTGACGAGGCTGAGAGTGTGGGATGGTATGACTCAGTTTGATTTTGGCGTGGTGTCTGATTGGACCAGCCATCTTCGAAGTCTCTCTGATGACTGAAAGGTCTGAAAACCGTTTAAGCCGCGATCCGCTGACCTGAATGGCTAGCGGTCACGTGAGCAGACCGTGTAAGTCTCATTGCGTACGGACGCTCTAGGAGTGCTTAGGATCGGGTTACTTGGACCAATCACGATTGCCTCAGCCGTGACCACACCTTGGTATTCAATGGATAGATAAGCGCTGGGTACAGCACTCTAAAAGTGGTGACAGAATCAGGACTCAGATGGACCACGTCAGCGACCACTGCAACGGCAATAATCCTCAAACCAAGTGCCGGTCAAAATAGGATACACTCTTTTGTTCTATTGCATAAATGTCATGTACTGCGCTATACACCAACAGGTGAGGGAATGGACAACCATGGTTTGGATATCGATCGATTAGTTTTCTTTGCGATGTTGGTTCATCAGTTGAGTACCTTCGGGAGTACTTCGAGAGAAGCAAGCGAAATGTGTGGTGTGCAGGCCTAATCAAGGGTTCGGTGGATAGATCCCTTTTCAGAGGGAAAGTGATGTAAACGAAGTTTCGTTCAACCACGTGCGCTTTGGTTTTCTTGGTTGTAGGAACCACAAGTTTTGATAAAAGGCTTTCTAGGTAGTTACTCTCACACCGTGCACTTGTAAACGTCTGGAGTTCGACAATTTTCTCTTGTTCCGTCAGTAAAACATCCAACTGCACTTCGCTTGTGTCTCAGTAAGCCACTCCTGTTAAAATAAATGTATCATCCAGTCCAGGTTAGCCTCCGTTTAAATGAACTTTCAAATTATTAGGAGAACCAACTCCAAACGTAACCGAACTACATAACAGCCAATGCAATAACCGTTTTTCATTGAGACAGATTTCATTAATTGTTCTTCACTCGTTCTTAACAGATGAGCTGTATTCTTAGTATCACTTTTTTTGACCCGCTTGTACGCGACAGTGATCAATAAATCAGCCGGTTCGCACGTTCGTTGACTTTTCTAGTTTGGCCAAGCGCACCAGGCTATCAATCGGCTATCCAAACTGGGGTTCATGGTAATAAGAAGGCAATAGGGGAACTGTGCTCCACAACAATTTGGCGACAGGGTTGGATTTGGGGAGAGTAAAATTAATAAATTTGTCATGCTCGCATGTTCTGAGGTTCTAGAGTAACAGTCGTGATTTTTAACCATCATCGAAATCTGCAAATTACGTCCGAAAGTGCCTTCGTATCTTCGGAACCATGATTCGACGGTGAAACTATTTTCTGCATCGTAGTGAAACTCAACCATACTGTTCGCAACAGCGTCAACAGGGGCGTTCTGCGTTTTAGTTGTGGCTGGGCTTCGAATTTCCAATTTGTGAAGGATTGCTTCGATTAACCTCATTTGAGACTCTTCAGATTTTGCCCGCTTCTATTGCAAGATCAGAATCAGTTCTTCGCGTGAAAGTGGTATTGTGGAGTTCGACTTCCAATTGTTATGTCGCCAGCAAATGAACCCCAAGGTACATGGACGTCTGGGGAACTGGAGGTAGCGTGACAGTCTACTCAGCCGTCTACCGTTGTACAGGTGAATATATAAGGCACATGACAGAGCAGTTATACAACAGTTATACAGTTATACAACAGTTGGTTCCAGGTGGTCTTTTTACAGCTCACTGGTCGCTCATCTGGCTGATAAGGGTTAAGTGTATAGTCCTAACACCTTCGGAATACTACCCCCGGGTGCTCACCTATCTTCTCAATATCACTTACATGCCTTGTACTTCGAAGGCGTTTGTACGTTCACCGTGACCTCCTGTGGTCTGTTTATGTGATGGCTGATCAGTCAGGAAGATCTACTCTGATGAAACTCGTTTCAGCACTTCACCGATATTCTTTACTTTGATCTTCGTTCGCTTGTAGGTATCGGCGTTTTTAGTTGGTTGATCAATAGGGGAGAAAGCAAAAACATGAATCATTGCCAACTTGTGTTTCGGATTTAACAGTGACTGTCGTGTATGAATATTCCATGGTTAGTGCTTTGTCAAGAAATGTTGGAGTCCCTCCTCTGGATATAAGCATTTGTATAAGTACCCATCAGGATAGTACTCACGCATCTTGTGTTCGAATTAAACAGTTCTCAAATCAATAAGGTGGGCTAGTGTCAAGCACGAGTCACAGTCCCTAAAATTCAATCAATACTGCACTCAGCGTCACCCAACAAGCAAATTTTGTGACATAAATATTTTTCTCAGTAGTTTTGCGCATCCAGTCAGCAAGTACATTTTACATACAGTAGTTCGCAAGAACGCCGGTAGCGACAGGATGGTGATCTGTGGTGCTCCGACGTCTGTAAACAATAGTACACCTCTCCAGGTGTTTGGGTATATCTAGAAGTGAAAAGAAACCGATTGGTTCCAACTGCACTTCGAAATTGTCATGCACTGTAAGTATCGGTGGAAGCCTAATCAAATATATTAGTCGTTATGTGTATACTTCGTTTTGTTCGCTACGACGTAAGATGCCGGATGACACCTTGTTTTGTCTTTCCTTATTTGAGATCAACCACTCAGATTCGAACACTCGAATCCCAACTGTGTAATTCCACGCGCGTGTTTGTGCATTCACAGCGTGATTGCCTAATTCAAAAAATTTCTGCAAAAAAAATACCACCCAGTGTGGGTCAGTCCTCAGGCAGAGCAGTCTGCCTCACTCGATCGAACCTGGCGAACTGACCGCAGCAAACGTCAACACAATTAAGTTATGCTAATGATTGTCTCAGTTAGATTGACAAAGTGATGGATGTCTTGGCTAAATTTGTATGGAATTTTGCCCCACGGCTACGCCTGGACTGATGAGAGAGAAAAAGCGTCTCATGGGTTTTTCGGGGGGAACATATCTGAACTTTTATATGCTTGTGTGTGAGTGCACAGAAATGCAGCGCTTGTTTGGAAATTGTAGTCATTATGCCAAATAAAAACCCGTCAATCTTTTATGGGCTTCAAGTTGTTGAAAATGTGAGAGCAGAAGCTCCATTCATTATGAATTTTGAGCTAAAGTAACGGCCTAGAATAATTGATTCCTCACAAAGTAGATATTTGACTCTAGTCGCATTTGGTTGCTTTTTACATCTTCTTAAGCTTGTGATTTGAACTCTCAGTAGACCATGGTCTCACTAACGACATCGATTGGTTTTGCGCTCTGTTTTACTGAGCATCACTCATTTAACTGGAAATTTGAACGCTGGACCATGAAAACCGAGCATCCTAACTGACTTCACACAGTCTGATTCGTAATGTTCCAACTATTTCTCTAGTTTTTTGTTTATAAGTTATTGATCGGTTTGTTAGCTCACTTATCCATCACTTTTAGACTCCGCAGAGTCATTTCGTTAATCCCCGCAGACGTTAAATTTATGAAAAACCCATCTACCACCGACTGTTTGTCCGTCGGACACGCATCCCGATAGGGTTGAGTAAATTCTAACAGCTCAAATTCGGTTTGATCTGCATTTACTGAGCCTCTGTGACTTTCGGCTTCATGCCAAGATCTAGAACGATGAATTGGATTCAACTGGGTCTACTATAGGCTTAACGTCGACGATTTGACCCTGGATTCGATCAGCATTGGGTTGCTTAAGCTTCTTTTGCCTCCTTTCAGTTCTACCGACACAACTCAACTGAAGACGAACTGATGAATTCAATTAGCCTTATATAAACGGAAGGCGATTCTAACGTAGTCCGTGTGTATAATTTCGCACACAAGTGTACTGCATTGTGAATACAGCGCGGGGATGCGTTTACTATCCGTTTAAATAGGCTGAAAACTCCAGTTTAAGAAACTTTGATGCTAATGTTCTTTTCTTTTTTGCCAATGCGAGTGGAACTCGGGATGAGGTTCTTTTCGATGAGGCTCTCGGGACAGTTATTTGACCGAAGTACACTTTCCTCTGCGAGTAAATCCGAGACGTGAATCTGTCCAACTCCACGGCATAAGGTCAGCATCAATATATGTTTTGCGGTCGGGAACCCGTGAAGTTAGCATATTTTCTAGTCCATGTTAGTTTTCGATAAACAGAGAAAGGGAAACACTGCGCCGTCGGTGTTTCTGGTGATCGAAACGTCTAGGAAGGGACATTTGTTGTCCTGCTCAGAATCACAGATGAATAAAACGTTCCTTCTATACCGCTTTGGTGATAAATGTCTTTCTGCTTGACACTGATGTCGCGTGGAACCTTGCAGCTCCCTACAAATCGGGTACTCCAGAATGGGGCAAATTCAGGATTTGAAAAGCAGATTTTTGAAACCAGAAATGCAATTGTTTGTGTGAAATCGGCACTTTGGTGTATAGATGCGTGACGCGTTGAGTAAATAAAACAGGGTGAAGTGACGGAGGGTCTAACTTGCGGAGTTTCGCACCTTTGATATTCAGAGAGGTAAATCCGAGGTCTTCACTTACTTGGCGGATATGTGAGCAAAAACGCCGGTCACTGGACAGTCCTCATCCAAATGAACAAGTCTAACTGCAAGACGTAGTTGGGAAGGTTTCCAACCCTGATCAATCGCCTTCGATATACCCTCGGCAAACACAGTGATCCCACCGAAAGATCCGGTTTGTCCTATCTTTGAGGGGTACCCACGTAACCAGAAATGTTGCAGGTCGTTAGCTTGCATTGTCAAGTGACCGCACAAGACTACATACTGGAAGGGGTGATACACAGTTTACCCAACGCTTGGTGGGAAATGCAAGTTAACTTTCATTCTGTATTTCCGTGGCATCCATCCATGTGACCAAAAACGAATTCACCTAGCCCGTGTCAAATCCAATCAAACGGACAGTTGTGAATTCACTGGGTTACGTTTAGTTGCTACCCTCGCTGAATATGTGATCTGTGCGGTGCCGAAGTTTCAAGGACAAATTGATGTGAGATTATGGATTGGAACTGTCCTTTACCCAACCAACAGACCATGGGGCTGTCCAAATAGAAGAATGATAAGCTAGCTATATTGCGATTGACCACAGTCATTAGATTGGTTTTTTTTCCGCGTAACGCTACCCAGGATAGTTACGTGGAAATAAAAATTCACGGCCGATGCTGCGAGTGGATACTTGTCACGTTTCTTTCATTTTATACGATCTCGTGCAAGTAATTTGTTGACACAGGCCAAGAGAAGTAATTCCAATCATTTGGTCACTCATGTGATGCTTTCCACATCACCCCGCGCTCTATATAAGCAGTCAGTTGTCGTAGAAAAAGGGTAATGCTTCCAAAAGCCCAAAGCTTCAAGTACAGTGCATCTGATCTCAGGACTCCATCGTTTTCACATCATTTGCGGTGTTTCTTGGGATGCATCTCTCTTCCAAACGTGTCTCCTCACCTTCTAATGAGCTACTTCACGTTGAATGGTCATCAGAGTGACAGCTCATTGAACTTATGTGACTGAACACTAGGGTTAACAATGGTGGTATTCACGAACTGTCTCCAATGCTGATCCATTTGAGTCAGTCAAAGAACTGAGTTGTATTGAAGGAGCGGAGATTTTGAGGAGGAATTAACCCCGCGATACTTAAGTATTATTTATCAGGGTAATGGATAATGCGTAGCGTCTCATCAACCTTGACGGGTTGATTGTTTTCTTCGGGAATTTGCAAAAATGGCCTAAAGCCCAGTAGGTCTGTGTTCTCCCACTTTGCGCATCATCTTGTCTCTTTGGTTGAATTCCCACCTGCTATTTCCTGTTATATCTGCTGCCTAGTGTCGGAGAAAAAAGATTCACAGGAGAGAACACAGCAGCTGTATTCCGAACAAGCGAGCGCGAGAGCGTGAGTGCCTGCGAGTGCGAATGTACAACGGTCTCAAGCTATTTATTGGAGGGACTCTGTCTGAACTTGGTCCAGTGCTGACGCACGCCGTCTGGCCTTGGTACGAGGCTGCGACGCGCTGCATATTGCGGGGGCATTGTCTGTCTGGTCAACATCTAGCGGAGCTGAGGTTCTCCGTAGATTCCGGGCATTCAGTGGTTGCTTTCAGGAAGCTGACCTTCCTGATATTTTCCAACTTTGTCTTTCGGCTATGTTTCGAACAGTTTCTACTTTTTTGAATGATGTTCCTGTGCGGGTGCCCTAATCGACTTTGTGCTACCCAATCGATGGGTGTCCTGCGTCAAATGTTACACACTTACTGTTTAATCACACCTTAATTCCCAACAGAATATCGGACCTGAATGAAAGTTCATGAGATCCATTTGCTTTGAAGGGGCTTCAGCCTCTGGGGTCTTTGCAAAGGTAGTCCAGACAGATTTCGCGGGTCAATGAATCAACATTAGTTGAAGCAATCACTAAACCTGTATCGTTCTTTAGGAAAATTCCTCAGTGTGAAATCTATTCATTCTCGATTCAAATTCAACATAGTTTACTGACCTTCCGAGCATCAAGATCACTAGTCCATGTTTCCCCACAAGCCTATCAAAATGAGCTCAAACTATCACATAACTGTTGGACGATTTAACTGAAAACGCCATTGACCTTGACAAACCTCCACGCAGACCTACGATCATAGCACATTACTGCTTGTAAAAAGACCCCCGAGAGTTTCCAAAACATCTGATTGTGAAATTTTCTAATACAGAGGCCCAGAATGAATTCACTAATATGGTTTCCACGAAGGACTCAAATGAACCTCAGCTGAGACTCTCGATTACGATGTTCAGATAAATGTGTGCGGCAAAAACCGCCCCAGGCCTTTTCATAAAGGAAACTACTCACAAGATTGCTGAAAACTCTTCGACAGCCCACGACCGGTCTCGCCCTTCTTGGGGCTCATCAAATAGGCGCAGTCTTTGAGTTTCCATCAACCTTGTGTTCTACTTGAAACCAAATTGCACGAAACATCTCAAACGAGGGATTCAGCTGGGTTCCAGGTGAGTCTCTCGAAAAACCAAATTAGCTTGCAAATGAATGTATATTCGCTATTTTTCAAATACAAAAACAAAACGGGAGTGAGAGTTTGCCGAGGCGTGGGACTCCACAAAAAAATCGATCAATAAAGACATTTGCAGCCATTATGAGCAAAAGAACTACACAGTCACGGGACTCTGAGCACATGGGAACTCAAGAAACCTAATGAAAATCAACAGACCAACGGGTTCAAAGGAAGAAAACCGATAAAAAACGGAAAGCCAGTAATTCAACCAATCAGCTGAACAAAATCAGACCACAATGCAAGAAGGAAACAGCCCAATTACAACGCGGAACTGTCGAATTGAACTGCCCAACCATCTTTGAGTTTCCATCAACCTTGTGTTCTACTTGAAACCAAATTGCACGAAACATCTCAAACGAGGGATTCAGCTGGGTTCCAGGTGAGTCTCTCGAAAAACCAAATTAGCTTGCAAATGAATGTATATTCGCTATTTTTCAAATACAAAAACAAAACGGGAGTGAGAGTTTGCCGAGGCGTGGGACTCCACAAAAAAATCGATCAATAAAGACATTTGCAGCCATTATGAGCAAAAGAACTACACAGTCACGGGACTCTGAGCACATGGGAACTCAAGAAACCTAATGAAAATCAACAGACCAACGGGTTCAAAGGAAGAAAACCGATAAAAAACGGAAAGCCAGTAATTCAACCAATCAGCTGAACAAAATCAGACCACAATGCAAGAAGGAAACAGCCCAATTACAACGCGGAACTGTCGAATTGAACGTGCCCAACCAACCAACCAACCAACCAGACACAAGGGAGTCGAACCAACTCAGATTCACAGGTGCCCAAGCAAACTGCACGAAGACCGCCTCGGGACGAACCAATCACTTTAGAGCTACCGGATGTTGTTTAGAAGAGAAGGAATTCACCCACTCAACCCCGCACTCAATATGTCATCTCATTTTGAGATGAAACGTTTGCAATCCAACTGACAAGCTCAGCAAACAGACCAACCACCAAACAGTGCACCCGAGCCACCCATATTCCACAAGTATTTTTCTATTTTATACGATTCACTGACCTGATGCTCGATGGTTTGAACCCACATACAAACAGTACCGATAGACCTCAGTAGAGCCTTTAAAACGTTCCACTGGTCTGCTGTTTATGACCAAGTAAGTCCTCATAAAAAATAGCATAACTGTGCAATCGATCATTCTTATCCCCCATTTAGTGCAAAACATGTTTCTACCAGGCCAGTTAATTTTTTTCTGTTTTAACGGTTTAAAATACAACTCGCGAAAAACCTCTACCTACACTTAACTCGGTTGACAGGTCTCCGCTTACCGAACACGTTTAGGCTATAAATCCAAGGGAAACAATAGTGGTGTTTCTTTTTTTCTTTTGGGTGTCTTTTGCACAACAACTCAGTTACAATGTGTAGCCGCTACGGGGCGAACGCGAACAGCAGAGATAAAAGCTTACGTCTTGTGTGTTCGCATGTGTATGCGTGCACATGTTCAAAGGCGTGCCTAATCGATTCCATATAGCAGACCATGTCGCTTCGTACCGGAGTAAACCGTAGTAACTAACTGATAGAGGGTCATTCACGGCACAGATGTAGTCCAGGAGCATGGCAACCTTGTGTTGGACGCCAGGGTTAGTCCGTTGTGTGTGCACGCACCTCATCGCAAAGGGCTAGCGATAATTGCGTGTGTGTGGGGGGGAGTGTGACTGAGCGTGCCCTAACGCCGTAGCACAGGAACCGGCTGGCTAACTAGCCCGATATGGAGAAAAACTTGACTGTACACGTGACATGCGTCAATTAGCTGGCGGGCCGAACAGGTGTTTCGCTGTTGTTGCAGAGTGTACACACAGGTACATGGGTGATATAAAAAAGTGTAGTTGGGTACATTGGGGTGGTAGTTCAAACTTACACGATTGTCTTCCATTAAATGTGGGCTATAGGACAACTGCAAGAACAAGATCGAAAATAACTCGTCGCATTCGGGCGGGAGAAGCTCATCGATTCATTCGCGGTTGAAGCATACAGAGAAAGCTCTGGCCATAAGGTTGAACATAAGGTTGACGGAAACTCGGGGACTGCGCCTACCTGATGAGCCCCAAGCGGAAGGGCGAAACTGGTTGTGGGCTGTCGACGAGTTTTCAGCAAACTTGTGCGTAGTTTCCTTCATGAAAATATACTGCGATATCTCGAATATCGTGCCAAATGAATCACGAGGCGGCTATGTCCAGCACATTTAATTGTTGAATATCATAAACGAGGGATTCACTTGAGTCTCTCGTGAAATTAATTGGTTTGCAAATGAGTGTATTTTTCGAAAACTGCCGATCATCGTTATTCACAACTGTCAGGACATGTGCAAGCCGTGTCCTTCAGTAGCTTTGAACATAAACAGTACCGAACAACCGATTTGTCCAGCGGTGTGGAGACTACTTTCATTATACGGGTCAACAGAATATAATTTACTCTTCTGGTTTGCAAACTTGGTGCATTACGGGCTTAAGTAGAACACAAGTTCGCCAGAAACTGGGACTACATCTGACTGGTGAGCTTCTGCAAAGACGATGGGTTGTCGGAGAGTTAGCAGTGACCTTCAAAAGACTCATTCTTTAAAACCGAAGCGGTTTCAGGATAATTTAAACGTTCCATTGATCGCAGAGAGCAGGCTTGAAAAAAACTCACCCAGTGATACTTTAGGGGACTCTAGAATCTGCAGCCGCTTGCTTCCCGCCAGTACGTGCAACGGTGATATGTGTTCAACTCTGCATCGATTCGATATCTGACGATCGATAATCCGCCCCTGGATTTGACAAGAGTAGAGTTGGGGTCAGCTGATAAAGTGCGGATCTTTTCATCACATGGATTTTCCCAGGCTCCAATCAGTTTTACCGAGACTGCAGACGAACAGCGCTCTCAAAATCATCCCTTTGCTACGAGTAACGTCACATTTTTTGTTTTTTTTTCTCGATTTATTTGGGACCAGACGTAGGACCTTGAAACTGGCGCTTAATATGACGGATGTTATCTTTAGAGTGAGAAACGAAAGCGTCGCTCTATCAATCAGTCAGCTTCTAATAATGACTGCCTGACAACATCACAAAAGAGAGATCCAGCTGGGTTCCAGGTGAGTCTCTCGAAAAACCAAATTAGTTTGCAAGTGAGTGTATATTCGCTAATTTCGTGCAATTCAGTTTCAAGTAGAACATAAGGTTGACGGAAACCCGAGGACTGCGCCTACCTGATGAGCCCCAAGAAGGGCAAAACCGGTCGTGGACTGTCGACGGATTTCTAGCAACTTTATGAGTAGTAGATTACAGAGAAAGTCTGTTTCGGTTGTCAAAGGTATTACACGAAAATTGCTCCCAATTATAATGTCACAAGACGGCCATAATCTTTCTTTTTACCTCTTTCCACGTTGAAGTTTTGTTTAATGAAACTATTTCATTCTCATTTTCAGCTCTGGTAAACTATTCTCCTGTCTAAGCCAACCGCACCTGTGAAATGACAACTCAGGTTCACTACCAAATGGCCAAATCAGACCTCACCTCTGGCAACAATGACTGTCTGACAACAGCAAAAATTCAGGAGGCTTCCCGCACTTTGGAAGAGTCTGAAAGTTACGACCGAAAAATGCTGCCCAAAATGGAAAGAACTGCTCTAGAAGAGGAGGAGGTCGGGGTCGGGGAAGACGGGGAGCAACATGGCGATAATCAAACCAACCTCATTGTGAACTACCTGCCACAAACAATGACTCAAGAGGAGATGCGAACCATGTTTTCCAAGATTGGGAAACTGACCAGCTGTAAACTGATTCGGGATCGGACTTCCGGTGATCGAAACCATCTTGCATTGTGTGTGTGTGTGTGCGTGCATGAAATGCAAGGACCTCAGTGAATTCCACGTGATTTCATGCATTGGAAACCCAACCGCATGTTTAATAGACCTAAAATATATATATATAGATATAATCCGTAGGGATTCTATTGAATGAGATGAATGATCGATTGTCGATCCTTCTCACCGAGAACTCAGTCAGGAGTTTACTAAATTCCTTTTCATCGATCGATGTAGTAACCATTGGACAATGTGTCTGTTATGTTGAAGGTAGTAAATTCACCAGTTCGCATTTAGTTCTTTCCACTCTAGCGTCAGAGAGAAGACGCACTGTTATTCGGGTTGCCCCAGGAGACAGCGTGGGCATGTGAACAAACCACCTATACTCAAGCGCGGCTAAAAAATTAAATTCATAGCAAAATTGCAAGCCAGTGATCGGGAATAAACGAATAGTCCTCATAAACTGCTCAAAAAGGGTATCTCACTAAAGACCCTCAAGTAGTGAGGTTATATTTGTAGCCTGAAATGCGGTAGGCTTTGGCGTTAATGAAGGCTCTCGATGCAATTTCTCGCTTGGTCGCTAAGCTTCTGGTGTCTCCTAATCGAAGCTTACTACAGACAGGGGGACAAAATGATGCGATCGATCGTTCGCGACATGGGCTCACTTTTCTATGAAGGCCTTGTTCTTCACCAGCAGTCTGGTGGAAGACGGTTTTATCCTTTCAGCCAATAATATTCCCGTCAATTTTGACGATCAAAGCAGTCCAACTAACCCAGAATCCGTCGAGGTAATCCTAGTAGTTTGAATGCTCAAATTATCCCTGCAGCATAGGCTTGTATTTCAAAGGTTACCGAACGCACACCTATTCCAGTGGCGTGGATGTCCGAGTAGCTTTGAAGAATTAATGTACAGGGAGAGCTCAATTTCAAGAAGACATTTAACGAAATACAGTAAAATCACAGCGATGCAAAAACCTAATGCGATATCGAATTGAGCCGAACTTCTCTCTGAGAAGCTGGGTCCGGTCGGTGAAGTTCAATCAGTGTACTGTTTGAGTTTGTTGCCAGGCCTGTTGTAGGCTTCGTTCGATAGACTCCTCTTTTGCCTAACCGTTTTGAGCTCCCCTGATGTTTGCCAGCCAGTCGGAACCATCAGTTTACACTGCAAAGATTTCAAAGCACAGCAGACGGAACGATTCATAATGGTAAATGCGGTGTGGTTGTCCGTCAAAAACACTTTTACCATGTTAGAAGACTATGCTTTCAACTGTGCAACTGATTCTCTGTACTGGACAGTCGAAGACTATTCAGCAACCTTATGAGTAGTGTGCTATGTTACGAAAATAAACTGCAATATCCTGTTATCTCGCCAGTTGAAAAATGAAACAGCATTTTCCCACGCTTCCGGTTAAACAACAAAAACGAAAGATTCATTTGAGTATCTCTTGAAGACCTGGGTCTTCTTCTGGTTCTTCAACGCGTCAGCGAAAGTTAGGAACAATCACCGAAAAAATCGATAATCATACCGCGTAAATTTCCTTCAGTTTCCATATGAGATGATCAGGTTTACAGTCGTTTGTTCAATCCAGAAACAAGCTGGACCCGACTTTGTTGGGACAGTTTGATTTGGTTTTCACAAACGTTTCCATGGCATTAGGGGGAAAATAAAAGTGACATGAGATCTGTTGTGTGAAAACCAGACGGACAATCAACTTGAATCGCTTTTGGCTATTTGAGGAGACAGCTGTCCTACAACCGTTCAGATGCAATCAGGTTGCTGGTTTTGTCATCGTGTCTGGCAAGAGTTTTCTCTTTCACCCTCATGCGGATTGACTGAGCATTTTGGAAATTTGAAATCTCCGCTGAAGTAAAATCCGTCAAATCCCGATGTCCTGTGCAGGTAGAGAGTTTTCTGGTGGATTCTTCATACTCACCGTTTACGTGCCTGATGGAGGGATGAATTTTGTTCACGTTCGTCTCACGGTTGGTTTTTTGTCAAACCACAAGGTTTCCGGGCTATCTTACACAGATATTTCAACCCTAGATTGCTGTCTTGAACAGAAAACTGGTACACTTCTGGGGGGGGGGGCGATTTCTCGAGAGGGTGTCAACTACCGAAGCAATCTTCAAATAGCGGTCAGATTTTTCTGAAAACAGTTTTATGGAGCCCCCAGCTCAGCTCACTAGCTGAATCACAAGCAATCGATTCACATTCATTCGTTATGTCCGCGTACAACTCACTTAAAGTGCATTATTATATCCTAGAATTATTGGAATCGACTGCTTGACTAGCAACGTCCTTGAGAAGGACACGGGGCATCATCAGCAGCAGCATCATCAGTGTTCAAATTGATGCTTTCACTGCCGTACAACCATGATTTGTTTGAAAGCCTTATTGTAAAGAAAAGAGTTAAGGTGGACGGGGAAGGGACTTAGTGCTAGCTTACCACAATCATTCCGAGGTGCCTACACCTCCAGACAATCACTCAGGCAATCTGGATAGAAACTGACAGCATGAACGCCCTTGACATCGGTTGGCAGCCATATCTTGTAGTGTCGCTAACCAGGCACAGTGAGGATCACGCGGTCCCCATCGTAGAAGGACACGGGAGTGACTGAAGTATAACCTCAACATCACGCGTTCCCCAAAATGCACTCTCTTCTTTGTAGGCAATCTCAAGCTAAAATTAGACACAAGGCCAAATACTCAGGCAGCGTCATCGCGGAATCACTACCACGGTCATCCTAGCATACCTCACGCCATGTTGACCGGCGCAAAACGATCCAAAGTCCCCTGTTTTACCGGGTGTCTATTCACTCTGGCTGACTGTGCGTCAGGCTTCCACCACACCGTCTCGTCTGCCAGTTGAACCTTCGCCTCGTGAATTTGATGAGATCACTGACTCGAACTGAATAAGTATTGGACGTTCCATGCTGCCAATAAGCAATGCCTAGTTTGTGCCATGGGAACAGTAGTCCATCGTCCTTTTGTCCCGAGTAATGCTCGTCAAGTAGCCCTGGTAAGATTCTGTTGTCTGACGGTCGAGCACGATGGGAAATGGGTCAGCTCTGACTGACAAAAAGCAAGACAAGTAACGAGGTCTGACAGGCCCTGTGACCTATGCGATTTCCGAATTCAGGTTCATCCCTTAATGGACCCCGGGGGTAGGTGATTCCAGTACAGGAAATTACACCATGGGGAGGGTGTTCTGACATTTCGACCGTTTTGAGGTTCAACAGTCAAGATTTGACAAGAGGACAAAAACCAACATTCCAATCTAACTGTTTATCTCCCCAGACCGCATTTTTGGCGATGAAGTCATTTTACAAAATTTTCAGTACAGTCAGACTGAAAATGTACATTGACTGGCAAAAAACTCTCTTATTTAGATTCCCTCCTTTTTTTTAAAAAAAGAGGTGTCAGTTGCATTCCACTTTGAATTTCACGGGAGACTCACCTGAATCTCAGCTGAATCTCTCCCTTATGGCGATGTTCTCCAACTGAATGTGTTACATCGGTCCGTAACACAGGTGTAGCTTATTCATTTAAAAAAATCAAAAATGAGAGATTCGTCTGCGATTCAGTTGAACATCACCCAAAGACCAAATTGGTATGTAAATGAGTGTAGTTGTCGAGCTTCGTTCAATTTGGGCTCAAAAAGAACAAGAGGTTGACATAATTCCCGAGTACTGTGCCTACCTAATGAGACTCAAGCAGGGCAAAACCGGTCGTCGGCTGTCGAAGAGTTCTCAACAACCTTATGAGTGGTGCGGTAATTTATTTCCGACTGACATGTGATTGGATCTTGCGGGCATGTATGACGAGCTCATCTAATCCTCATTTACAAATAAGGTCATAAAAGTATTCTGAATACATCTTACGCCTCAGTTCGAACGATATTCAAAACGGCGACGCATGTTCTAATACTGAACATGAAGTTCGTGGGAATTTTGGATAAAATTAGAAACGAAAGATTCTGTCAGTAACATTTTGTTTGTTTGTCGCAGCCAATATTCAGGTGGGTCGTGACGGATTACATAAGTTGGTGGAGTCTTGAGGAGCGGTAGGCCCGGCAAAATAGGTCCTGAGTTGTCCAAGGAGTCACCCTCGGCAGTTCCCCACGGTATCAATACCACTGTTAGTTTATTTTCGAAAAAACCTAAAACGGCCTCACAATATCCTAGCTGTTCATTACCGAACCTTTCAGTGAATATTTCCCCACGTCTGGAATGAGGAATAGTGATAACCACTCAGCGTAGACACCTTCGAGTATTACCGAAGATCACCGCCGCTCGGGCTCGTCTTTCATGAAGTCAAGCTATTCCGTGATATTACATTTTGATGGGTGCACAAACTGAGATAGCAGCAGGACGTAAAATGGGTGCCAATTGGCTGTTTTGCACTCGAGTATCTTGGTGTCGCAGTAGAGGAAGCTCATTTCAAGTTTTCACTTACAACGACTGTTTAGGAATAGTTTGCTCTTCAGCCCAGATTCAGCTGTAATTGCTTTACACGAAAAATGACTGTGACGTAGAGTTTTACAACTCTCTGGTTGTTTGGCTCTGTCATGGAAAAATGTCACTGCCTAAAACCATGCATCCGTTTCCCCCTCAGGTCAAAGTCTGGGCTATGGATTTGTGAATTACGTGAATGCCTCCGACGCCCGGCGCGCCATCAAATTGCTCAACCGAATGCGAGTTCAGAACAAAGTCATCAAAGTGAGTTGTTGTCACAAACTGTGCTTGTTTGTTACGTAACGGTGATGGAAGACTGGTTTTGAAAACGACTGAATAACAACCCATTAAAACCAAGACAGTCGCTTGTATTGTCACGAATACTAGGCCATGCTGAGTTTACATGTCATGTGACCTGATTGCTATTCACTCATTGGGCTCGTTCCATTTGCGGAGGCCAGCTAATATATCACCGAACACAGCTGTCTGCTTGCTCCTGCGTTCTAATGGTACTTTGGACTACTAAGTACACCGTGGGACAAGTGGTTCTTCAAATAGCCGTCCATCACTGACAGTCGATAACCGGTCACTTACAAGATCGAAGGGTAGTCTTCCGCGGTTTGACAAGCGCGGCACCAGAAATTTGAAGTAAACAGAAAAATGAACCGCCATTTGATGTGAAGTCACCCTGTGGGTTAAGCCAACCTACGCCAATACGCGAGGATCACTTTAGAGCCGCTTTGTTCTCGTTGGAAACCCACAGCGTTGCGTTGTGGCAGTGGGAGTCTACGATCTTCCGGTTTGTAACTTAGGACTGTACCCAGGTGTGTTAACTAACTACAGACTACAAGCAAGCTAGCAGGAGGAATGCTTATCAGTCATTCGTTACCGAACGAACACACATCTAAGTGTGTTCGACACCTGCCAGGATTTCGTGAATGTCATGGTTGTACGAGGGCTGGGATACTGTCAGGGCGCCCACACCTAGACAGGAGGAATTAGGGTCCTCAACCAAAGCCTTTGGCTCAAAAGCCTAACCGCAAGGCAGTGGTGTTTGGCGGGAAACGCAAATGAAGTACCATTTCTACGGAACAAGTCGCCACATGTTCTCACTCCCAACCTGGAGGGCCAGGAGACTGTGTTCATCAGACCTCTAAACATTGACCAACCTGTGATTGTCACGAGGACACTCACCAGTATAGCTCAATGGATCGTTGAGGTGCGCAAACTGTCACACCACGGTAAGGTTCAGTCTCTTCGTGACGGCGGTGGAGCATCGGTGGTGAACACTGATGTCATGCTGTCGATGCTGCTGCTGATGATAACTGTCAGGATTTCGTCACATATCATCTTCAGACAACTTTCAACGAGAACGAAGAAGCTATTCAGTGCTTCTTCGCATAAGTGCTCACGATCTGCAGGATGAAACCCGTATTACAGTATCAAAACCTATACTGTCCGCAAAGCAAATGCCTTTGTGTGCATTGCTGTGGCGAATGACTAATCCAGTTCGTAACCAAGTTTTTCCGTCGACTGCCGCAATCCCCACATGAAATGGAGATTATGTGCCGACAGTATAACGTAACATGTGCTTTGGTATGACCTCGATTACTTATTCTATCATACTACTTAAGTAAAAGTGGACTACCGTATCTGGTACCACACAAACCAGTCATACATGAGGACACCTGAAGAGCTGGTGCAGTTAAAATTACCTGGTCAAATTGCCCAGATTATCTTGCATGTCTCACCTAATGCAGTGGAGCTCAGGTAGTGTGTTTGCATTTCTACAGTTTCGTTCGCATGGTAAGTTGACACGTCGCCTTCACAAATGCATGTTCGACATTTCCAACTACCGAACAGGAGTATGGGGACCTAAACAGTTTGTAAAGTCTACGAGATGGCGTGCCGTATTACAATGAGTTGGGTTGATGATCATCACTCAGTGGCGATATACTCTAACCACTCAGTGCTCCTCATCCTCAAGGACAGATATTTAGATCTTTTGCGTTTTCCAGATATATGGTGGTCACCGAATGTGTTCATTACCCTACAGAATACCCGTTTGTGCCACAGGTGGAAAGAATCGTCAAACACCCAGTATTCCTCGTGTCTGAAGCCAACCTAATCCAAGGTACATATGCCAAGGTAATGGAACAAAACTTGCAATCAGTTACTGCCAAACACGACCAAAAGAAATCGCGATTACCCTAGCCTAGAGTTTTGTGTGAGATTGGATGCTTCAAGAATCGTCTGTTCCCAAAACGTCACCGAATTGTGCCCAAGGCTCGTAGGCAAACTGATAACCCGTTCTTCAAGCCTGTATTTATTGTCAACTGTTGCAGCCGTTGGCTTTGTTAAAGTAGCAAGTGGGCGGGGGGCAGTTTGAACCAAGCTTGAATTCTCATCACTTTCATTCTAAGAGTTTTTGCCCCTAGCATAATGGAGGTACATGTGCCCGTGGAAATTTTGTTCTTATCAGTTATTCCCACTTTTGGGAGCAAAAGGTGTCCGATTGAGATTGGTTAAAAAGATTATGGAAATAGCAGCTGCTGCGTCCGGATTTTAAAAAAAAATATTTAAACGGTCCGGGCTTTCGACTATCATGGTGTTGTGTCAAAGATGACTGGATGAGGCGAAAACTGATCAGTGCGCGCTCAACGGATTCGTGATTGGTGGAAAATTAGTCACATGTAGTCGGGTCATTGGATGGATTGTCGGATCACGTGCCCACTGTCGTGCTGATCCAGTCTGCGTGGTGTAGCGAATCGGCCCAGATGCCATATGGTTTGCCACGGAAACTGATGAGCGAATGGGCCAAATGGATGTGTACATGCGTATCAAGATTTTGTCGTGCAATTACAACGACCAGCGGCCTCACGAGGGAGTCCTTCGTTAAAGTGAATAACCTCTTCATATGCCGTGCTGAGATGGTTTAGCCTTCCTCTCTGCTTGGGCCGTTCTATGAGGCGAATTGACTGACCGAGAGAACCTGTCTAGTCTTGGGCAACATCTCAGTCCTCGTACTTCGAGTTTCACAGCAGCAATACACTGAAATGGTGCCACGAATGTAGACTCTTGTCTGTATTTCTCACGTCTGCCTAGTCAATCCAAACCGAGCAAGGAATCTGGAGGTGAGCACAACAAAAATCTATCCGCACAATCCTAGTAACAGAGGTCATGGGCGTGGTACGCTTCATTTCCCGGTCTTCAGTTTTCCTCCTGTTGTCCCTTGGTGAAATGTGAACTAACAGGGGTTTCCAGGATGTACTTAGAGCAGCGTAGTCTCAGCTGGCTCCGCCCAAGTGTGGGTAATCCAACGTAGAAAAGGTTTAAGAAGCGGCCAGGTTTGAGAACGGATATGAAATTCTGGCCTTTGTTCTTTGGGTTAGCTACCAACGTGGTACGGCATTGTATCTTGAAGTTCCCTGAGGACGTGTCCTCACACACTGACTCTGAGGTTACGGGTAATCAGTAGCTCCTAGCAGATGTGTTGACTAGCGTGGAATTGTAGCTTAGCTCATAAATCAACTAGGACACGCTTAGTTGTCATCCAGACCAAACCAGATGTTCACATCATGTTTTTCACATGTAGATGGAAGGTGTGTGATACGCTTCCAGTCTGTCTGTACTTACCTGGAGCGCCGTGTTCCCAGGACTGAACAATAGATAGCCGTTGTACTCATAGGTGGTTGTATAAGCAGTTACCGGGGTGATGGAGAAAAAAGTTACCTCCTTATTAGGTATCTTGCACCCAGCACTTTGGGTGAACTTTGAAGATTGCCACAACTCAATACTACCTTACCTGTGACCTAATGATCTCGGTGGTCCTGACACAAAACTCAGGGGATAAAGACAATCAATGGAGAGGATCTGTTTGAAAGAAATAAGTTTTAAACTGTTGAAGGAGTCGAGAAAAAGGCCGCCCATTCTTGGTTTGTTCAAAAGAAAGGATAGGTCCAGATATCGTCAAAGTTTGAAATGATTTCTTGGCCAATCAGACGTTTTGGATGGATTGAAGGCTGTTTTCTTCACTATATTCAAACATCACCGAAGCGTAATCACTGCTACCCGCAGAAATTCAATCAGTGTATCGGTGTCTAGCTTCCACATCATCCGGAGGAAGAACGAGGACGAAGATACTGCCAGGTTGCAGAACCTCAGACAAAAGTAATCGAAATGCTGAATTCGGGTTCGAACCGTAGACCTTCTGGTCAGTAAGTTCCATCTTAATCACTAGGCTACCTCATTTACAAAGCGCATGAAAAATGGGGGCCAAATACAACAGCAAATTTTGGACATCATTGAGATGTAATCTTCCCCGGCTGGAACCCACAGTTACTGCGCTAAGGCCATGCAAACAGTAGAATGACTGCCAACACGGACGAGTCACTCAGTCTTACTTATAACTTGGAAGACCAGCAGACTAAGTAGCCAAGGTTAGACTCTCGGACTTTGTTTGTCGTCTATCTTTACAAACATTCAAAAAGTTCATCAACAAAGACATCTCGTCGTTCAGCTGTAACACCCTTCTGGTTCCTAGCTATTATGCCATCCGAAAGAAGCACGAAGGCTGGTATACTGTCAGGGTGCCCAAGCGTAGACAGGAGAAGTCGAGATGTAAGGGTAGGGTTCGAACCACACGCCTTCCTGTCAATAAATTCGCGATCTAACCACCGATCCATCTCGCCTTAATGAAGACATCTAGACAAATTGTGACCACATTATAACCGTTTAACACCACCTTCTTCGCTATAGGAATGCTAGGAATGACTTTTCGGGTGATTCTCAATTTGCTGCCGAAGAGAAACATGATATATCAACTTCCACTTTCTAGTTTTTCAAATATTGTAGGTCAGAAGACAACCTTAAGAAGGTCATGCACTAGGCAGCTAGGTCCACCCGTTGGCTGTGAGACGCAGAATATCTATCCGAACTACTGTTCCTCCCGATGTAAGACGACCGTGAAATTCCCATGGGTTGATGATTTTTCTCGGAAAAATGACGGACCAACTGGTAGTTGCTGGAGAGCACAGTTGTTCATTCTCCAATTTGTCGCTCATGCTCATATGAGGGCTTATTTCTTGTGGAAGTAATCGGTCTCCCTCAAAGCCATATACAGAGATAGGAGGACAAACTGAACGGAGACGTACACTGGAAGCGCTAACCTCGTGATCTTCAGAAAGAAGCGTCAGCGATTAGGAAAAACGACCCCCATTCTGCACGCAGGTTACCGTTATTCCCGCCCAAGCTGGAACTGTGGGTTATTATATTTCTAATGGAATTCAGGAGAAATTCACAACCGCGGGCAGCAAATAATATTCCGTTTACGGAAGGTCCAAGTGACGACGTGTGATGCAACGTGACCCCAACAAGACCTGACTGGAGGTAAGGGTGTAACGGTGATATTACTGATGGGAGTGGCATGAGAGTAGTATGTTTTCTCGTAAATCCGCCTTGCGTCTCTTGAAAAGTGGGATATATTACGGAATTTGTGGAGTCACATTTGCTTGGATTTGGGCAGCATTCAATGGATATCCAGGAAAGTTCAGGAAGACACGTTCAAGGAGAAGATGGATATTCAATTTTTGTAAACAAGATGCATATGAGAGTTTTGCTTCCCTGTCGACTAGTCTGTAACTGTTCAGTTGGCATTTTCTAATTAATGACTCCGCAGTGAAGTTCTTCTTTCAAGGTTAGGTGAGTCCAGAAGAGCCGTTGAGTCCAACGGTATTCACCGGATAGCATAAATATATGATTGGTCATCGGCCAACTTCAGGTGCAGGGATGATTATCTTTAGAAATATTCATGTCCCCCAGGGAATTCCGCGAACTGCATTTACTACCTAAAAATATAAATCCTTCGAGCGAGAAGGAAAACACTTTTCCATCACACTGTCATTCCGTAGCTAGACAGCACCACGTCACGGGAGGCGATTCCTAATTGTTGCTACATCCTGTTCAGGTGTAGATTAAACACACTGAGGTTCAGCCCCCTAGGTTGCCCAACCTCCCGCAGAGGATGCCGAAGACTGGACGAGTGCACAGCCTATACATTGCGAGTCATGGTGTGTACTTTCGCCGATAGCCTCGTAAACAACCCGCTCACCCGACCAGATGTGTGTATAGAACAATGGCCGTTTCATGCAGACCGACGGCGCTGCTATTCGGAACCTGCATCGGAACCAGGACCAGACATGTGTGTTCCGGTAAAACAACAGCCGAACTGTAGAGCAAACCATGCGGAACAAACTAAAACAAGTAATTACCGAATCAACTGAAATTCAGTCTATTCCACAAGTTCCACTCCAAAAGGTTTGTCTATAACAACATACCGGTGGTTTGTCGAAGGACCACGTTTTTAAATATCCTTCGTCGAAGTAATTCTACGATTTGTTCCTCCATATATGGTTTACTAGACTCAACAGCCTGTTTGGATTTTTTTTACTCCCCAGGTATGGTGGACTTTATTTAATAAGCGAATGGTGGGTTTTGGAAGATGGACGAAAAAACACAGCTCGAAGCTTTCACTTGTCACGAAATTGAAATATCTGGTCCCTAGTAATTAGTGCGTTCACCCACGCTGGAATAATTATAGGACAAAGCGAGCCGAATTTACTGTCGATGGGAAACCGTGGTATGGGATGTCTTGAGACCAACCCTGTCCCACCCTGGAGTGTGAAGAAACTGAACTGTTTGATCTAGACATCAGGCAATTCCAGATTGACACGAAAGGCATGTTCCGTCATCTATAGGTCGACCTTGGCTGCAGCCGAAATTACCGAGCTAGCAGATCTGTTCGGAATTTTGATATTGATCCAAAAGCATCCGCAGTATGTAGCGAGGCGAGATGGTTCAGTGGTAAGATCGCGAATCTACCGACCAGAAGTTCCGTGGTTCGAACGCGCCAGTGCAGCTGGGTTTGGGCAACCTGGCAGTATCCCAACCCTCGTGCTCTCTTCGTGTGGGATAGTAGTTAGACACCGAAAGTGTGCTTTACAGCTTTACAGTAGTATGCAACAGACTCGTCATCCCGTTACCTTCGGGCGGATTCAGATCTCATCGGCTATATGGAGCAGGTAAATACTGTTCTCGGAAGGGCTTGCCCCTAAAAAAACCTGCCAGCTACTGCCCTGTAATTTAGTCCTTAAGGTCAGGGTCCCACGAGCAGAATCCCATTCGAAACTGCTACTTGGCCTCAAATTCTAATTGGGGGGTGAGACAAAAAAGCCTCCAGGAAGAAGCATAATCTGCGTTCATAGCCAGACACTTCCTTCTTCAAACAGCAGTCGGATATCCGGGAACATCACCACCAGCTTTTTCATGATGGCTCAAACTAAAAGCTCTTGAGTAGTCAGAAAGGCGTGTTTCTCGATGGGTTTAAACAAAGTGTACACAGTCATGCAAAAAGACAACCCTTCCTTAGACCGACACACTTGATTTCTAACCATGCATTCAAACCCCCGGCTTCATCTTGACACTCAAAGCTCCCCAAACAGATCTCTTCCATAGTATAGGGGAACTGTGAGCAAAAAAAAACCGGTGATTTAAAGGGCCACGAACAAATATGATCAACTAAATAGGATCCCTGCGCAACGTTGCCCTATCCTATTGGGTTATGCAGCCTAAGTAAGTCCACTTTTACCAAAGTTGATGAAAAGTACACAAGTATGTCGGCGACTTTGTATCCCGAAGAATCGAAGTTTGCTTTCCACCGAGGTCTGACCAAACTGCTTACGAAATTTCTTTCGATCTAAACACTGTCACTATAAGCGCTCCTTTAGGTGGTCGCTTTGGAACATTCATCACACCACTGCTACTCTCCGTTTTGCGAGCTGTCTGATATTTCATTCTGGACTTTCACCGAGTAACGAGATGTACTCAACACACTCAAGTAAGCCTGTCTGTAAAACAATCTATTCTGGAAACCCAAGAAGCATTGTAGAGATGTTTCATCCCTATTGGGGATCACTGGTAGTAATTCGAACAGCCGGGAGGTCGTGGGTTCAAAATTCCACGTTTGCTGAGAATCCGTCGACAGCCCACGACCGGTTTCGTCCTTCTTGGGGCTCATCAGGTAGGCACAGTCCCCGAGTTTCAGGTGGGTTCCAGGTGAGTCTTTCGCAAAACCAAATTCGTTTGCGAATGAGTGTATATTCGCTAATTTCGTGCAATTTGTTTTCAAGTAGAACATAAGGTTGACGCAAAACTCGGGGGCTGCGCCTACCTGATGAACCTTAAAAAGGGCGAAACTGGCCGTGGGTTGCCGACGGATTTTCAGCAACCCTATGAGTAGTACATTACAAAGATTCCTGCATATCATCGTCACACTTCCAACCAGTGAGCCCTAGCCAGGGGCGCAGATCACATAAAAATATATCAGTGATGGTGGACACCTGGTGCCTATGGTTCTATCAGGCCTTGTCAGTTTAATTCCCATCACGCGATAATCTATCCACGTCCTGCTGTTCACTCCAACTTAAATAGCTTCAGTTCAACAGACACAGTTGAACGAACCCTTGATGAAAATTCTGGACAGCCCATTACCGATTTCGTCCTTCTTGGAGCTCCTCAGATAGACCTTGTCAACGGCACTTTCCAACAGAACCGAAAATTTGCAAACAACTTTGGCTTTTACGGAACATCCAGCAGAGTCTGGAGGCCGCCTCTGAAAGTGTTGGTCCTTGGAAGCTATGGAATTCTCTGTCCAGCCAAGATGTACGATAGAAATTTGTCCCCTTTTATTTCCCTTTCACCGACGCGCGAGCCGAAGTTTACAAAAAACCTCCTCCCACCTCATATTTGCTCAATCATTCACCAATTTGATTCAAAGTCTGAGGAACCGAACACAGTAAAGACGCCAACCTCCGGCGACTAAGGCGGGACTAAATCAGCATCTACAAGGGTTTGACTAAATTTTTTCAAACAACTTAGCCGCACAAATCAGCTTGTGTCTCACATCCGCAGAATGTTGAACACCACTGCAGTGCAGTGAGCCACTCGCTGTGAATGGTACATCGATTTTTCTGAAGATTGGCACTAAACACAACAATGATGATGGGATGAGATAACCCTGAGAAAAGAGAACGTTTGTCAGCTTATGACATTTGTGACGTTGCCATAGCATCAGGCTGTCTGGTAAGGCTTCATTGCACCGGTCATTGTTCCGAAACTTGAACAGAGCGGTTGAAAGAGTCCGTGGAGAATCCGAAAAACTTATATTCAGGCGCATTTCTAAACTTTTTCGAGTGTCGTTTGAGTATCCGACAAACAAAGAGCACACTTAGCTAAACTTCTGGCTGGCTGAGAGGAATAAGGTAGAAAATGCGAACATATATTACTCCGGCTTCGTTAGTAGTACACATCGTTGCACTATCGACAAACTAAGAGAAAACATTGCAATGTCTTCGGTATCTGGCCCGCAATATCTCGAAAGGATTTGTTAACTCTGACGGCACTGTCCAGAGAGAAATCCATCGGATCGATGGTTGACTGTACTACTCACGGATCCGGTGTGCAAGCTGGATGTCCTTGGGCAGGAGTGCGACCCGCTTGGCATGAATACCATACAGGTCGGTCTTGAAGTTCCCCTCACCAGGCGTTGGAAGGGCAGTTTACGGAGGTGCAGCTCGGCGGATCTCACGGAGAACGATGGTCCCAGGACTTCAGCGATGGGGCTTCTTCACACCGCCGGTGACTGGTGCAGTTTCAGGCGCAGCCTTGGTCGCGCGCTGGGGCCTTCCCACCAATACCCTTGCTGGCAGTCTGCTTGGTCTGAACATTGTGCGCTTGTGCCAAAGGCATACCAACTTCGTGGAATAACTTTTTCCGCTCACCCGGGTGCCATTTGAACGACTTTTAAGGCAGATCGTGCAACAGCCACACACCTTCCTCCTTGGCGGACGTCTATCCTGATGGAAGCCGTGAGAACAGACACATCAACTGTTAGGTGGCTGAAAAACCCGATCACACACGCATCCATTTCATCGGTGAAGCCTTCCTGAAGCGAAAGCCCACCACCAGTGTGTGAATTCATTCTAGAAATATCTATTTTAATTCAAAAACGCTTGAATCAGCTTCAATCACCGTTCCGTTTCGCAATTTTGTCAATTCGAGTATTTCCGCTGCCACTGTTCTTGACTGCAACTTACAGAAAGTTGTAGAAGAATTTTAGAAGAACTTTAATTGTTTTTTGTCAGTCGCGTGTCATCCCAACAAAATTTCCTCATATAAACAAGTCAATTCGTTTTATAAGTCAAGCGGAAAGTGTGTGTGTGTGTGTGCGTGTGTGTGAAATATCGTTTGCCGAGCGAAACTCATCGATCAAGTTATTGATTACGTTTGAATATTTCCGGTCTGATGTGGGTTTGATCCTGAGTACGTCTCAAGTGAGCTGAGCAGATACTTCATCAAGTGCTTTCAGATAGCAGACATAAGAGTGAACGCTGTGACGCATTCAATTCAATGCAGGCTATGATAAGCATTTTTTTAAAGTGAAATTAGCTTCGAGAATTTTTATGGAACCTCTTTCGGCCTCAACGTGTGAGATGAGTTCAATCTTTCGTTCATACAGCCACCCGACAGGATACGAATAAACGTGACCTCAGCCAACGTGATCGCTCCAACAGGTGCAATGTTCTTTTCCTATAAATATCCTATCGTGATTCGTTCTCCTGTGTTCAATATCAATGTCCTAGTTACTAACCCCCCCCCCCTAATTCCACGATGCTTCTCTCGTCTTCTGAAGTAGGAAGCTGACGAGAAATCACTTGAGAAGACGATTAAAAAATGAAACAACTTTTTCAGACTAAGTGCCTTCCATCAAAATCTTGAAAAATAGCGCTTGTAGTCTGTTTTTTTGTCGTTGCGTCAAAATGAGTCTGAACCCAACTTTAAGGCTGAGAATCCTGACAGTGGCATGGTCTTCGTTCTCCCTCGAGGGCGTGGTGGACACTCTGCTGCCCACATAAGGCGTTCACAGTCTGGATGAACTTCCTATTTCAACAACGGGTTGAGTTCGAACCCTCCCCCCCCAAAAAAAAACTCTAACTTAGTCGCGTCAATTCGGGTTTTCAGCAAACCTCCTGGCATGGCGAAGGGGGGGGGGTCATCAGCTTGCAAAGATCGCTTTCGAGGTTCAGGCAGCATGAACGAACCAGTAAAATTGTCGCTGAAACGATCATTATCTGGGGATTGCTATTCTCAAGCAGCGTTCAGAATGCGCAGTTGAAACCAATGGTCAAATCCCTCGAGTTTGCGCATGTCTTGTACGCGAACAGACCAAGTAGCAGAAACGGAATCACGGATTAGTTTGATTGCCATTTTGAACTCGCGAAAGTTGATGCGGTCTGTACGGTTCTCGAAAGTCACATGAAGGCGTATCTGTGGCTTCTGAGATATCGAACTGCAGTTAACGGGCAAGGGATTACTCACCGGACTCTCGCTGGTGGGCATGATATTGTCTTGTCTGTATTAATGGCAAGTTTAGTGAATCCTAAATGGATGAAATGCTCAACTATCTCAAGCAGCACCCGCGTTGGATAGTTGAATCCATGGAGCGAGATGGCTCAGTGGTAGGAGGGCGAATTCACTGACCAGAATGTCCGTGGTTCGAACCCCCGACCACTGCCTCTCGACTTCCCCTTTCTAGGTCGGAGCAACCTGGTAGTATTCCAGATCTCGTGCTTCTTTCGGGTGGCATGGAAGCTAGGCACCGAAAGGGTGGTACAGCTGAACGATTTTCTAGGTGTATCCGTGTAGTTACTTTACACAGGTGCGGTATGGTTTGATTATAACACAGCTACCCCATGGATTTGTCTCGGTCTATAGTAACTTGCCCAACCCAGACATTAGCGTGAACTCACCGCCCTTTCAATATTTCCCCGCTGTCCAAACTGCCGAAAGACGTAAAAGTTGATAACTTCTTGACGTCATATCGATGTTTACCAATGTATTGCTCATCTAAACAAAAACGTATTTGTGAATTTATTAAGTGCGCTGGTAAAAGTCTAAACAGTTCCAGCTCTGACCGAAAAAGGACCATCTCCGTCTTGTAGATTCCGATGTTTAACTAAGTTTCAATGAGGAACTCTCTAGGAGACACATTCATGAATAAAACGAAAACCTCACGACTAAGTACATTCATTGTGAAATTGACACGTTTTGATGTTTAAGTGGACTATACCTTTGTACTTACGGTTGCCATTAGCAACCCAAAAGGCAAGTCAAACAATGTCACTCCAGTCTAAAGGAACGTCAGGTTTACAATTTCCCATGTTTTAGGTGAAAACCCGTTTGTTGTGTTGATGTCGGACGTAGGCGACGTTCATAACAGTCTTCGAACAAAATTTCGTGCACGAAACCTCGCCTCACGTTCCAGTTTGAAAACTTCTTTCGCAAGGCTGTCGGCAACTACGACAGTCTGAGAGGCCGGCTGTTTCGCCCTTATAGGGAATCGTCAGCCCCTCGCATATCACGAGATCTAGAGAACAATGGAACCCGTGACCGTGGTTGAACACAGTCACGGGAGTCTGAACAGTGCTCACAGTGAGACAGGCTATAGCGCGCCACTCGTCCTTCAGTCGTTGAAACCACATCACGTGCTCACATGCTAACCGTCTCCCCTAGTGATGACTGCTCAGATGAAAGTCTCACTCCCCTCATGGACTTATTCTTTATCTGCCCCATGAAATAGAATTAATCAGTTTCGGATAACAAAGAGTTCTCTATTTTAACTCTCTGTAGTTGATCAAACGTGCACTTCGAAGCGATGATATGCCGAATAGGTCAGCAAATACATTACTCATAGACAAGTGATGTTGTCTGAAAGTCCCTGTTTTGCACGCACCTCCACCCACAGAAGCCAGTGTTCGGTAAAAAAAATCAACTTCCCCTCTGTTTCTCTAGAAAAATGAATGAGCGTTGAACTGGGTAATTCACTTGTCGTTTGCATGTCCCGAAAAGCTTTTTTTGGTTACCTTATTTCGGTCATATAACTCCTGTTGCATGAGAGGGTGAGGGCTGGTTGAGTTCATCTAGTGGATCATTTTGCGTATTCGTTACCAGAATTCTCATATCTTTAGTTCAAGAGAGAAGTGAGCTTTTGGTTGATTTGAATTCAAGGCATTTTGTACCTGATTCGGTTCGTTTTTCAGTGTCCTACTTACCGTACTGTTTGGGTTCGACTGTGTTTTTCATGTGTTGATGAATAACGGTAAAGTTTTCTTGTGTTGCCTGATCAGCCTACTCTAAAGTTACGAGTAGTCGCTAAGGCTGCAGATGAGTTTTTTGCGATTTTCTGACAGCTTGGCCAGTTTCCTACCCCACCGCCGGTTCATTTCAGTCTGTAATTTATGAAAGCTGTTCCGCTACTCATCAGCTAGGACTGGAGAACCCGCAATTCCGTTCGTGAAACGTACCGAACAAGGCCGGGAAATGGAGCGGGAGTAAAACAACCAAGGAGATCAGCATATCTTGGCATTCATCATTCAACAGGGCTCCGAAGCTATCCTTCATTGCTCACTATTACAACACAGAATAAGGCGTTCGACGATCTACTTCATAAAATAGGTGAATAGAAAATTTATCTGCAGTAATATAGTTTATTTTTAAGCAGAACCCTTTTTTTGAAGGTGCTAGAAACTGTGATGAAATCTTTGTATGAAGAAGGTTCCAAAATGTGTGATGATTTAAAGATGCCGGACAAATTGAGTGATTGCTCGCTGAAGGGAATACATTCCTTGATGGTCAATTCCAACGCGTACGTAAGCAGATGAGAAAGATATGAACTGGACGTGATGCACTACTCATAAGGTTGCTGAAAACCCTTCGACATCCCACGACCGGTTTTGTCCTGGGTGGGGCTCGCGGGATAAGCCAAGTCCCTGAGTTTCTGTCAACCTTATGTTTTACTTGAACCCAAATTGCACGAAATTTGCGAAATACACTCATTTGTATAGCAATTAGGTTTTTCCGGGAGACAGTATAAAAGCGAGATTCTGCTGGGTTCCAGGTGAGTGCCCCGTGAAAACCAGATTGATATGTAACTCAGTTTATTTAGCTAAGATATGGACCGGTTTTATTGTGAAATTTTAGGTTTTTCATAAATATGAAAGTTGGGAAAGATGAGTTTTGTGAACGGATGAAGATGGATTTAGGTTCAGCCATGAAAGTTACCTCATCTAGACCTGTAACCGGGTGCTGACCTCTTCAGTCAGAAATACCTTCCTATAATAAGCCATCTTCAGTCTTGCTTATCGCGGGCGCCCTGCCCGCCACCTTGAAAGAATCGAAATTCAGCTGTGAATTTGTAAACCGGATGCATCAGCGAATGGATTAACGCGTTCCAGTAAATCGATACCGTTTCCATCGGTGGCCCGTCATTTGCCTGAAAACGGGGACTGTGAAATTACGGAGGCTGCGTCCCACGTCGTGCAAAAGACACTGAGGTACTGCAGTTTGCCGAACCAGAAGATGAAGACCAGAACTGTGTGACAAGAAGGTGTTGGTGTCACCAGTGGCAGTGGCTGTATAACTGAATTACTCCTGAGATTCCCACCTTGTTCTTCGTTCCTGTGGTTTTCTGACAATGTTCCGTGGTACCTGTGTATGCTGTTTCCAAGCTTGTAACAGGATAGTCATGTCTTCATTTCGGCTTTGTTGGCCAGTTTATTGAGTCCACTTCTGGCTAAGGGTTTTCGATGACTACCAAGTTTCATGCACCAGAACCCGAAATTCTTGCGTTTGTTGTTCAAGTTTGCGCGAACCGGCGAGTACCATGAGTACTGTTCACGGCGATGGGCTATGCCAAGTGGCAAGTGACTTGATCGGGGTGCTGATCAGGTTCGAGGATAATCCACGGTGAAAACAGAATTGTCAGCCCATAAAAAGCAGATGAAACCTGTTTGAATGTGACAATTTACGTTTCAGAGTGATTCGACTTATATCGATACCACAAAGCTTAGGGTAGTTCAGCGGTTAGGTCGCGAAGACTGACTGAAAGTTCCATGGTTCGAACCCGACCCCTAGGATTGCTAATACTACTGTGACGTACTTTCCAAGGTTGTCCAAATATGCACGCTGTACCGAATCGTGACCTTCATCGTGACTTGCACATGACACGGTGCAATACACAGGTTCGCTGAAGAGATCGTCCATCGTCATGAGTTCCTAAAAAACCACTCCTTTAGACAGACCCATCCGTCCGGCGTAAATCGGGGATTCTGGAATTCTATTCATTCTATGGCTTTTTAAAACTTGGAATTATTGATTTGGGCAATCCGATCAGGTCTCTTAAACTTGGACGAGCTTGAAAACGTGCCCGCCTCACAAATAACATGCCCGGGGCTCATCTCTCGCCGGTACACTCAAGCCCTCATGTGGGTGATAAGAGTCGAAGTCGAGTATACATCATCCTCGCTTTGATGTGAACCTCTCTAAGTAATCACATCGGTGCAAGAGAATTGTTGTGAATTGAAATTCTTGAAATCACACCTTGGATATGCCGGGATTCAGAGAGTCTTGGACTAGACGTTCGGCTAAAGGAGAGCATTATACCTCAAGGCCACAGTGGGTGCAGCTGTTCCAATAGCTGACCCTGACTGCCATAATTAAACCATTGTGCCATTTAGCAAAATAGAGTCGTTTGCAAACAACTTTGGTTTTGCGAGAGGCTCACGTGGAACCCAGCTATATCTCACGTTTGTGATGTCTCCAGGCAACTGTATGTGCTATACCAAGCCACCTCATGTTTCAGTTGCTACGATATTCGAGATATCACGATACACGTATGATCGTATTGCTCTACTCATAAGGTTGCTGAAAATTCGCCGACACCCCAGGAGCCGCTTTGCCCTCCTTGGGGCTCCTCAGGTAGGCGCAGTCCCCGAGTTTCCATCAACCTTATGTTTTACTTGAAACCAAATTGCACGAAATTAGCGCATATACACACATTTGCAAACAAATTCGGTTTGGCGAGAGGCTCACCTGGAAACCAGCTGAGTCTCTCGTTTGTGATGTTTCTAGGCAACCAGGCAAACCAGGCCGCCTCATGTTTCAGTCGCTACAATATTCGGGATATCGCGACGCACCTATATTCGTAATGCACTACTCATAAGGTCGAAGAATTTTCAGCAAACTTATGAGTAATGCATTACGAATATACATTGTGCCATTTCTTCCATTGAATAGAGCATTCGTCTTTCCAAAAGGAGATTTAGAGGGTTCCTGAGCATGCTTTTTACCCATTGTCTTTGTTAAGTAATCGCAGTGATCGCTGACCGCTCGACCGCTACCGGTGACATTGGTACATCCAAGTCCGATCCCATAGCAACATGTAGTTAAAACGTGGCTGTGTCGAAAAAGCGTACACGTTATCCATTTGACTTTGAAAGGCGGAAGATCGATTGACACAGCCACTGAACACAACCTATTAGGGACAATCATCACGCTGTGCTAATCTGAGCAGCCATTCTTCAGTCCGGCAATCGTCCTGCTGGTTAGCTCACAGGAAAGTGGGATTCAAATGGCCTCACCAACAGTGTTTTCCTAACCTTGGCCACACCGGACAGCACGACGGCACACGTTAGAACAATTGAATTGTGGCACCCTAGCAACAGTCCGTCCCCTAACCGCTAAGGACCTCGTATTTGGGCAGTACTAAGGGCGCGCGAGACCTGTTGTACAACTTTCAAATGAAATGTATATCGAAATGTTTTTACACACCTGCAGGAGTGTATCGATTATTTACATGCCACCTTAACCAAAATCGATTACTCTTGTAGCCACTCTACATCAGTGCATGTGGTTCGTAGACTGTACAAATGACACAGTGGGGCTATGAATACCACGACTGGCTTAGTAAGCACAGATCACTTGAGATACTGACGAAGACTCATCACTCGTCAGAAGTTTCGATAAATTGCCCCAGACTTACCACTCAGGGATATCATGGCACTTGGCGCTTGCCAATCGATTACACTTTTGAACAGGAGATGGTGAACCAATGGACGACTTGCATTTAGGTAAGTTGTTAATAAATATGTGGGTGAGGTGAGATGGCTCAAGTGGTTAGAGTGCGAATTTACTGACCAGAAGGTCCATAGTTCGAATCCGACCTCTGCCTCTCGACTTCCCCTGTCTAGGCTTGGGCAACCTGGCAGTATCCTAGCCCTCGTGGTTCCTTCGGGTAGCATGGCAACTAGGCACCGGAAGGGCGTTACAGCTGAGCGATTTTTTTCTAAATTTGTGGATAAAATTTGCACTATTTCTCGCTCGAAACCTCACACCACACACAAGTTAGTAGTCCAGAGGCGAACATTTCTAGGAACATAATTTACTGGACTGTAGGCGAGTCTATGTAGATGGGAAACAACTGGTAGTCTACTTGGGGGTGAACTGTTCGTTCTGTTGCCAGACAACCTCCTTTCGTAGCATAACGTGTGCATACATGGGTTGGTCAGCTGGCCTGAGTGACGGAATAAAGAGTGCCGGAATAAAGAGTTTCCACGAAATGTTTGCTTTCTATGAGGTGTTAAACGCAGCAACCTAAGAAACAAAGCCACACACCACGAGGACAATTTGACGTGTATTTGACGAATATTCTTTTACTCAGCTACACATGAACGGATGGCTCGCCCATCGACCAATCAGTTCGTTCCGCCTGATTTCATTCTCCTTGGGAAGTCAGAGGACGTCTCCTAAAAAGGATGATTCCAGCAGTTTGTGGCATTCAATTCCTTCGTCACCAAGTGACTTTTAATTTGCGAACAATGCTGAAGGTATAAGTTTGCGTGGAGTGTCTACGGCTAGTCTATTGCGGAAATTTCAGGATCACCTGAATGGGGATTTCATCCAGTAAGAACAGCCAACGTATGCTGAAAAGCTGAAAAGCATTCTTATTGGGGATCGGCGACGCACATCTCACGACTTTGTGGGGGTGACTTGTAACCAAACGATTAAGTGTTCTGACTACTTGCCTGGAGGTCGTGGGTTCAGTACTCCTTGCGCGAACGCACGTTCGCGTGTCACAAGTCCCTGAGACAATTCAAACGCACAACCCCTACGCTTAAACCATGGAAAATAAGGGGAAACTCAGACTATTTATGGTAAACGGAAGTAAATGTCTAGATAGAGTGCTTGTAGTTCGCATCCCGCCCACCCACGCCTACGTGAAGTCTGAAAATCACCTGACTGACCTCATTTAAACTAACGACAAACGTAACGGTGTTATCAAGAAAAGAGAGCGGTTTTTTCTCCTCCATCGGCTAATGGATCTTTTTGCTCTTGACGTGCACCTGACTTACGTTTCCGCTCAGTCAAAATATGAACTTGACGGAACACACTACTCACAGGGTTGCTGAAATATCTTCAGGAGCCCACAAATGAGATGTGTGGCGGCCGGGTGCAACACATTTAATTGATTGAGCCGGATTCAGTTGATGCTCGTGTCAAAAGCACATCAGTGTGGAGAAGAGAGTATTTGTCGAAATCTGTCCGATTTGGATTCAGGTAGAAACTCGGAGATTGCCCTCACCCGAAGAGATTCAAGGACTGCGGGTCGCGGGTTATCGAGCTTTTCTCAGGAATCTTATGTGTAAGTAGTATTGTGAGTAGTGTTTTCCGTCAAAAAATATACGGTGATATCTCGACCCAGCCATCTAGAATACAAGCTGTTCTAGACAAAACTCTAATAAAAACCTGAAATATTTCGATTTTTCAGGCAAACCCTAGGTGATGTTGATTTTCCCTGCATCTATTTTCCAAAAAATCTAAACCGTAGTTTTTTAGTCTCTGAAGACAACACCGGTTACGTAGTCCACAGGTCCAATGAAGACCCCGTGTCTTCCTTTATGCCACAGTTCATTCGGATAACCTGTGTGTGAGTTTCATCCCAATGGGCTGCTCGCTCTGTTTCTCGGTTACAAGCATTCACACGATAACTTGCTACCAGTCTTTTTCATAAAGGTTGCTGAAAACGCTTCGACAGCCCATGACCGGTTTGACGCTTCTTAAGGCTCATCAGGTTAGCGCACTCCCCGAGTTTCCGTCAACCTTATGTTCTACTTGAACCCAAATTGGACTGTTTTCGAGAAATACACTCAATGGCGAATCAATTAAGTTCTCACGAGAGACTCAACTGAATCTGCGCCTACCTGATGAGGCCCAAGCAGGGCGAAACCGGTCGTGGGCTGTCAAAGTGTTTTCAGCTACCTTGTGAGTAGTTTCCTTTATGAAAATATAATGCGATGTCTCGAATATCGTGCCAACTAAATCATGATGCGACCTGTGTGCAGCACACTCAGTTGTAGAATATCATAGACGAGAGATTCATTTGAGTCTCTCGTGAAAACCAAACTGATTTGCTACCAATCTGTTGAAAACGTGTCTCGAACTCAATTTCGACAAACACCTTTTTTGTTATTGAAAAATTCTGGCGATAAGTTTGTGGAACACACAAATTTCTGAACGGCAAACACAAATCCTGTTGGCATTGTCGGGCAGGTAGTCACACATAGACGGAATGNAAGCACCTGCCCGTCCCATCTCTAGTTTAGAACTGCCTACGCTAACTTCCTTCAGGCATTCAGATGACACCGAATTCTGGGCTATTGTTGGAGCCACAAAACAGGCCTGAAAGATGTCAAGTGCTTATCTGGCAAGCAGATCTATTCGAAAGAAATCTGACGGTTAGGTGGTGTGATGGAGAGTAAATTTATTGGCAATTCGCTTGTCGGAACAGTGACCTGGTAGTCGGTAGGTCGACGGTTTCTGTCGACCCCAGAGAATGTCGGTGAGACCTCATTTCACTACCTGTTGAATTCAAGACATTGCATTGAAGGTATCCGCGAAATGCTTAGCCGGGGGGTTGCATTCGAGCTTCACTTCCAGAAAGTTCATCAGGTGCTAAACTTATACCCATTTTCCCTTTCAGAGTTTCCAAGAACGAACTTTGTCTTCACGGTCCATGATAAACAATACCGTTTCCATACGTTCTTCTTAGTTATTCTGTTCTGTTCTCAAACTGCATTCGATCCAATTGCTTTAACAAGACATCCAGCTGGGGCATACATGTATGCATACATTTGTATCGTTCCGAATATCCTCTCCATTGTCGTTTGCATGTCCTTGAGACAACTTTCAATGCACGTCCCTTTTTCAAAAAAAAACCGTGGACTATTTCCGTTTCATCCGTCGCCTTAACCCGACTTTTGATTGATGAGCTAGCAAGCGTCCAGACGTCTTCAACCGTTTATTTTTTGCCTCTGTTACTAAATGTGGAGTGGATGGACAACTACTGACAAATATCATTCAGTTGCGTCATCTTTGTGCCTGACTGTTCGTTTGGGCAAACAGCGATAACAGATATGACTGTTTGTTTTTTGCAAAACAGGTCTCTCTGGCCCGGCCCAGTTGCGAATCGATCAAGGGGGCGAATTTGTATATTTGTGGACTTCCAAAAACCATGACAGAAAACGAATTGGAGAGGTTGTTTCAACAATGCGGCAAAATTATCACCTCCAGGATACTCTGTGATAACATTACAAGTGAGTTGATTTTCGCAGTGCACAACTTTCCTTTGTACTTGTGTTTTATGGGACATGTTTAGAGTACAGGTCATAGAGTTGTCCGTGAATGCCACTCGAGTCTGTGTATGCATGTGAGCAAATGAGAAACTCATTGGCACTTGACTGAGTTATTGAGTTTCATTCCATCAAATTGAAAACCTGAACTTAAATACCACTGGTTTCTTCGTTTACGGAGCGGATGTATTAGCATCCCAAGGTTGACGAAATGCTTACTCCTAGTATATGCACCCCCAGTACCGTGTGCAAACATATGTCATTCGGGTATACTGGGAAGGTGCCGTAGAGCTCGAAGGAAGTAATGGAGGTTCCCGGCACCCCGGTGTCATGAAGTCCTTCGTCGTCGAACATGATCCTTTTGGGTCTCCAACAGCATCCAAGGGAATGGGTTCCGCAAAGCCAGGAAACGCACAAGAATTCCCTCCTATCAATCGTCCTTCCCACGTGGAAAACGTTCATTTTAAAAGGCCAGAGCATTTGACAACCAATTCGGGGCTTAAAATAATCCACTTTTACGGCTCACCTTGAACGTTTGTGGCAGTGGGGGACGACCTTCAACCGAACAGCTAAGGAATTAGTTGAGGAGCTGCCTCCAAGAAGAAGCCATTGGTAGCTGCATCTTGGAGGGTGATTCTAGTCCTTCAGGGATATCATTCTGCCACATGCGATAGCCTCGCACAGAGAGATAACGGAAGCATTCCAATGTTCCCCTCTGATAATTTCGGCGATCTGCTCTGCTCTCATACGCACACATTTTTAGCGGCCAACCGTTCCACCGGTACATATTTTTCGCTGTTCACGGAATTCCCGTTTCAAATTAACCTTTTCACAACCCCAATGCCAAACCGCCAAACTCAACAGTTAGGTCAAATAGTGTTGATTCGTGAAATGCTCTCATTTGAATCTGGAATAGTGTTGATTCGTGAAATGCTCTCATTCGAATATGGGAGACTCACCTGGAACTCAGCTGGATCTCTCGTTTATGACTGAATGTGCTTCATCAGATCGCCTCATGTTTCAGTTAGCACGATGTTTGATATATCGGGGTACACTTTATAAACTTAATACACTACTCAATAGGTCGCTGATAACCCTTGGATAGCCCATAACTGGTTTCGCCCTACTTGGGGCTCATCAGGTAGGCGCAATCTTCAACTTTCTGTCAACCTTATGTTCTACTTGATCTCAAATTGAAAATATGTTGACAGTTAATCTCATCTGAATACGAAATTGGTTTCGATAGAAGACTCAACTAAATTCAGCCGGATATCTCGTTTATGAACTGCTAGTTTTCTTCGCTTGATCTACAGTTTCACGGAACGAACAAACTAATCGCATTTCTCCCGACTTGTGATAAAATTCGTTCATACAGCGCGCTCGCGAAGACCTCTGAAGCATACAAAGTTCTAAGAATCAGTCGTCATTTCAGATGAATTCTAGGTCAACGCGTTTATCTCATGTATATCGATTAACGCAGAAACCTGGAGTAATTAACGGACAAAACGAGAACCTGAATGATAAACAACTATCGAATAGTGATTTACAACAGGTTCTTGGAAGTTCACTCACCAATGTCACTCCATCGGGTTTGCACGCGGGTGTCCTACAGGCTCCACACATAGCTTCTCAACAATGCGAAGGCATCCGGTAGTTCGATCACGTTTGACCAGGAAATCCGACTTTGGTTACCTGGCCTCATATCAACTGTCCAGGAGGTAAAGATGATCAGTAAACACATGCCGAGAAAAAGCTGAAGTCCTATAACAGAATCCCTCTCGTTCCCTAGCAAGTATCGTGTCAGTATTCTTCTAGAGTGAGCAACTATTAGCTGGCAATTACTTTCCCCCTCCTAGTTGGGACCGAGTATCTGAATGAAATTGCTAGCGTATAATTTGAGAAGCAAGTCGAACCAAACGGTGTCACGTGACTTTACACTTGTCTGGAATTTAGATTTTTGCTTGTCCCAGTAAACGGCCGTGATCCGCAGGGAGATGGAGAATTCTAATGGACCGTGTGATCTTGAAATGTCAAGCTGATTTAAACATCTGTCTCTGGGGGGGGGGAGAGATTCGTTTCGGAGCCAATTTGATCTGCGATTTGTCTAATGGTGTATCCCTTCAGACGTTCACGGCTATGCGGTTTGGCAGCATAATCCCGTGTCTGTAGGGTTATTACGGGCATTCAAAAAAAACAAATGCTTGAAAGGAAATAAAATTGTTTCTGTAAGGAAACTACTCACAAGGTTGCTGAAAACTCTTCGACAGCCCACGACCGGTTTCGCCCTTCTTGGGGTTCATCAGGTAGCGGCAGTCCCCGAGTTTCCGTCAACCTTATGTTCTACTTGAACCCAAACTGTGAGTAGTTTCCTTTGTGAAAATATACTGCGATATCTCGAATATCGTGCCAACTGAAACATGAGGCGGCCTGTGTGCGGCACATTCAGTTGTAGAATATCATAAACGAGAGATTCAGTTGAGTCTCTCGTGAAAACCAAATTGATTAGCAAATGAGTGTATTCCTCGAAAACTGTTTCTGATTTGTAAAAAAACTGGGGACGAGATGGCTCAGTGATTCGAATGCGTGTTTACTGACCATGCCTACTTCTGGTGATATGGTGATGGGAATCGAAAGAATGCTACATTTGGATGATTTTTTGACAAAAATATAAATTACTCTCTTCTGAATAATCCTTCTGGTGAGTCCATACCAACGGGTGAGGAACAACTGGACTCGAGTTTCACTCAGTGCATCCTCGACCTTGCAGGGCTTTGAACTCCGGACAAGTGACATGCAAAATGAGGGTGTTAACACCTCTCCCTCTGCGCAAGCTAAAAATTATCACGTCTGAAGGACAGGTAAACGTGTTGATGCTCAAGCAGCTGTGGTTTGTCCGACATATCCCACGGCCTGGTTGTGTCGACCGATTGGTCCGTTTATCGGTAATTCCCAGTCAGTTAGCGCCAAGGGTGTTTGTTTGACCATTAACCGCTCTGATGTGATAACTTTGGTGCGTTTAGCGTTGATTGGCGGTGATTATAGGCTCGTTTCGCGTGTCACATGTTCGGAGTTCAAAACCCAGCGTGGTCCAGGATATGCTGAACTACTGATGAGCTCTTATAGGAGACCTATTCGAGTCCAGTGCTTCCCCCCACATTTGGTGCAGTCTCACCAGATTTCTTGCTACAGGACAGGGGGCAACCGTTCAAACAAGAGTCAGGTGAACGATGTGAAGAGAACCCTAGGAGTTCCGTAACCACCTACAACCACCCACAACAACTGTTTCACACAGTAAAGGTGATAAATGGAAACGCAGCACTATCGTGAACCTTAACCTAACTGGTCTTCACGTTCAGCTGTGACACCTTTCTTGTGTTTACCTGTCATGCCGCCCGAAGGAAGCCAGA
>NW_008751819.1:624431-639331 GCF_000715545.1 Opisthorchis viverrini
GGCGTCAGCATTCACATTCATCCGAATCAAGCCATTTCTGGCGTGTCGATGCTCACTCCGTGTTATGAAGTCTGAAACGAACTTGGGGATAACTCTACTACAGCCATGTTTAGTTCACTTCTCTCGAGTGGCTAGAGCGCGAATTTACTGACCGGGATTTCTGTGGTTCGAACCCGACCTCTGCCTCTCCACTTCTCCTGCCTAGGCTTGGATAAGCTGGCAATATCCCAGCCCTCGTGGCATGGCAGCTAGGCACCGAAAGGGGGCTACAGCTAAACGAACGTGAATTTTTTAAGCGACACAGCTATCGTATGTGTCTTACGCCCTCTTCCATCAATCCTGGAATGTTGTCACGTAAAACGAATCGTAAATCTCAGCGCATGGACTTATTTGGCTGCTTGGAACGCCCCACCCCAAAGAACAGAATTTCATCCAGTCCCGACAGTGGAAGACTCTCTTACTTTAATCTCCTCAAAATTTGCATACGAGTTTGGTTTTGACAAAAGAATCAACTGAATCGCAGCTGATTCTCTGGTTTATGGCGATCCGCTTCATAGACGAGCGATTCAGCTTGATTCGGTTGATTGTCTCCTGTCAACAACAAATTCGTGTGCAAATGAGAGAGTATTTGTCGAAAACAAAGAGAATTTGATTCCAAATAACCAAGTCGGCCTTCGATTTCTTTTGGAGTGTAGCCAGCCCATTAGATGCAGTCGATCGTGTAAATCATGAGCCGAAGATGTCGGTCATGAGTTCAAGGTCAATCAGGCTCGCTAGAGTGGTCAACAGACAAACCAAATGAGAGGTTCCGCCTTGCACACGATCAAACATTCTTCAGTTGCACAGCGACGGTCGCTGATCTGTCTAAGTGACGGCTACACACAAAGAACGCCAACTGCATAGCTGTTCCGGTCTGCGTAATGCAATTCAGTCCCTTCTCGCTGAAAGTCAACTGTCAAGCCTGAGAACTTGCCATCCTCTGCCAAATGCACTCATTTGCATTTTCTGAAGGCAGACTCACCTGGAATCCAGCTGAATCTGTCGTTTATAATGTTCTTGGTCAACTGAAGGTGTTGCTCAAGCCACGGCATGGCCGTCGGTTTGTTCGGCAACCTGGGCAATTTGATTGCAAACGTTTCGTCACCAACCGAGGTGACAGCATCAATGCGTTGTTAGGAAGCGTAGTGGATTTTAGAGATGGATTGATGGTTGAAGTTGCAAGATAAGCCCTGCCACTAATGCAAAAACTGCATGTGCGAAAAGTTAAGCCCCGCCACTTCTTGCCAGCTCCAATTTAAGGTACGCACACAACCTTGACATATTTTTGATGAAAACTATTCCTTATCCGCATCTAGGCTCAATTTGTGCAAAACTTTTCTCCGTTCGAAAGTAAAACCTTAAATGAACTTTCTGACGCTTTCAACTCTCGTTCATGACGAGGAGACGGTAATATGCTTTTTCAAAGCCACGGAGTGATCCATCAGCAGCGTTTACGCAACAATGGCCACCAAATGACACTTTTAACTGTTTCTGACAGGTGGAAGTGTAACGCCCGACATCGTCGGCAAGAAATCGGTCTTCGAAAGGGGACTTGGCTGGAGCGATCTAAGATTAAGGTTTAGGACAGTAATTTTATTCATTTATTGCTGGTCCAAAAATTTGTCAAAAATCAAATTCTGTTCAAAGGAATCATCTATTAGCCACACGACCGCTGTTGACTGGAAGAACTTTCTTCGCGAAGTTTGCGCCTGGCGGCTTATGCAGACTACGACAGTTATCGGCGGCCCAGGTCTACATGTCGAGATCGATGAAACGCCCATAAAGAGGTGTTCATGTATGCAGTGCCAGATCGAACTGCCGCCACTTTGATGGACAAAATCCAGGCCTATATCGCTCCCGGCTCAATGATCATCTCCGATATGTGGGTATCATATCAAGTAGTTGAAACGATTATTGACATGAATTATACTCATGAAACGGTTAATCATACCAAAAACTTTGTGCATCCAACGACTGGAGCTCACACACATACTATTGAATCTCCTTGGCACGTCTACAAGATACAGAATAAACGCCAATGTGGCACACACCGATCTTTAGTGAACAGCTACTTGTGTGAGTTTGTTTGGAGGCGAAGGTACCGAAAAGCAGACTTTTTCATGCAACTTAATAATGACATGTCCCAATTTCACCCTCTCCAATAGAAGCTGAAACTACAAATTTCATATCCTCCTTTTTGGGTGACGGGGGTTAGTTTTTTGGCGGGGCTTATCTGGAAAAGATCCGCAGTGTATTTTCATGTCGATGACTTTTCACCAAAGTTGTGAGTAGCATCGCCATTGTCAGATTTTGTATTGTACAGGATTTGATCATCACCGATGCTGCCATTCACAACCCACATTTCGAGTACATTCGAGTGTGTTTCCCACTGTTCGTTAGGCAGTTTCAATCGGTCTGATGAGAAGTAGCAATCAGCTAAATTGGAGTTTCCACTCAACATCAACAAATCTTCTAGTTGATCAACTCAAACAGTGTCTCGAAATCACAGGAAACACGTCTAAAATCCCAGTTTGTTTTCCCAAAGGATTTATAATGGCATGCACGGATTTTGTTCGTATCCCGTGTGATTGTCGCTGGACCAAATATGTGCGCTACGCCACGTCTTAGGATAAGGCGGATTCACGTGAATATTTAGTGGTCATCAGTCGATGGCGAATGAATAAGTTTCAGGTGGCAATGGAATTTGTGGAATTCTCGTTCACATCTCTGAGCAGTTCTCTTCCTGTCCTGGAGCAATTATTCTCGTTAGTTAGTTAATACCAAAGAGGAAGGCATTAGACTCGAGTTTCGCTCTTATTGGAATCTATTGGTGGTGCATATCCTTGGCCGTGCTGGGGTTCGAACTCCGGACGTTCAACATGTGAGGCAACGTGTGATCACCACTTGACCAGCCCACGCTTAACACATCTTGATTTTCATGATCCAGCAAGCGAACGTGTTGAAGCTTGATCGGTGTGATTAATTTGCCGGACGCCTCAAACGACGATCCGCTAGCTGTCCTGGTTTTTTCTATCGATTGGTCACTCTGGCAGCGCTTCTTAGCCAGGTAGCTCCACGAACGGTTGAGACCAGCTGGACAGCATTTGGTAAGTTATAAGCTCGAAAAAAGTTCGCATTCATATCATTACCATCATTATCATCATCGTCATGATCATCATCATCGTCATCATCATCTTCATTATCTTCTTCATCATCATCGTCATCATTATCCTCTTCATCTTCATCATCATTTCATCATAATTTCTACCACTATAATCATCGACAGCATGACATCAGTGCTGAACACCGATGCTTCGCTGCCGCAATTCACATCACTCCCGTTCGAACAGCTCTCCTTTTTTTATCAGATAAAGAGGTCCGTTGTATGCATTGTAGAAAATGGCGTCCTGTTTCCAGAGGCAAGACACCTGTATCTGAATAAACCGGGCCACTCCATACGTTTTGGCAAACTCGTTAAACCTGCGTAGGTTTCTGCTTTGGATTTTGGGTTTCCGTCGTCATCTCGCGGTCCGTTTCCATGTTTGGTTCGCGTGGCGGAGAAGTCGCTATCTTCCGATGTCGCCGACACATTCTACGTTGGTACCAGGGTCAGAAATGCTGCGTATGGCAGATGGTGGTGCAACCCCTCTGTCGGTCTTCTATGGAGACAAAGAAACTATGTTGTGACTGCCTTTACCGGTTTATCACGGGATGTTTCACAAGATTCTGCTAGGATCTTCGTGCAGAGGCGAGAAACGCTGAGCTATCAATGCTCGATCCTGATTGGCTGATATTCTGCCCGATATGGGAATGGCTTCATTCACTGAGTAACCGGATCGCGACACATCCTTCCAATCAACGTTATGCTCGATTAATTAGAGGGGCTATCCCCAGACAAAAAACTCGTGGTCAGGTCATCAGTTATGTAGTGAAGTGATATTACCGCGACCTGAGCCGTTCAGACTAGAACTAACTTCAAAATCCAGTGTTCACAACCTCTGCCAAAGACCTGTCGTAAATCTTTCCTTGAGAGCCGTTGAAGTCATTTTCATAAACCGAACTAGCGAGTAAAATAACCGACAGTAAGACAACAAAGCAGACTATGGGGGATGTACTTATAGCCACACTGAAGTTGAATATGATTCTGACACAACTGTGTACAATCTGAACAACTGGTTCTCATGTTCGAGGGTGGCTGGATTAAATATACAAAACAATTTCGTGGGCATCTCAACCATGTCTGTTTTATGTACAGTTGGAGTGCGAGATGGCTCGGTGGTTGGAGCGCGAATTTACTGACCGGAAGGTCCGCGGTTTGAACCCCAGGATCCCTGTTCCTCCACTTCCCCTGTCTAGGCTTGAGCAACCTGGCACTATACAAGCCCTCGAGATTCCTTCTGATGGTGTGGCATTTAGGCACCGAAACGGTGCTACAGCTGAACTGACGGTTTCTGTGCACACGAGCAACAAAGCTGAGGAAACGTCGTACACAGTGTCTCAACGGACTAGGCACTTAGAGGGAGAGAGAGATGTACTCTAACGATCAGAAGGGCGATTCTCCTGACTTTGAAACTGGCAGACGAAATTATCAGACTGATTTATAGGCTACGAATAGGGCTCAGTTCCGTTTGCATCAGCCAGTAAACTTTACCACAAACTGTGCGTACGTTGTTGATCTTGAATAGCCAGGACCCTCTGCCATGACAATCGGTAAAACCTGCTATTTACAGGTGAGCGAAAACATGCTTTAAGCAACCATGTACTTTCCCGTTCAAGTTTTCTACCTGGTAACATGAGGTGTGTGTCACACCCCACCCCTTCCAAAACAAACAAGAAATTCCAAAAGGATCGAATCTAGAATTAATGTCATCAAGAACGACATGACATCCCAATGTTTGTACACATTTTTTATCCACTCTTTGCACACTCCCGTTTTATATCCTGTTATTTTCAACAACAAAAAAACAAAACCCAATGGATCGAAAAAGTGGGACAAAACAATATTTTCAAACATATTTTATGGGACTGTGCTGTGTTCACCGAGCACAGTAAAATTGTTTGCCTCGCCAATGACAAATATCCCCGCGTTTCCCGCACCCAACCGTGTGTGCATGCACGATAAACATAAGTGGCGACCTACAGAGAACGCGAAAGCAAGTGATTTACAGCGGAACCAAACGTAGTTTATGGTGTCGTAAAGTCTCCAGTGTTATCCCACCTGAACCGCTTCGAAAATAACAGAACCGTAAATTCGATTTTTGCTCAAACCTCACGCAAAAGTTGTTCTGACAGTCACAAGTTTCCTTTTTATTCCACAGATCAATCAAAAGGAGTTGGATTCATCCGTTTTGATCAGCGACATGAGGCAGAATTGGCCATACAACGATTCAATGGTTATCGAATCAACGGTTCGAGTGATGCCCCGTTGGTGGTCAAGTTTGCCAACCTCCCCACAACCGTGAAAACGTCCGGCCCGACAACACCCTCATCGACTGTGGCATATCCCGATGCCCTGACGGCGTTATTACCCAACTTGTTTGATTTGAATAAGCTTGCTCTCGGCGGTTTCGCTCTAAATCCGACCACGCTCACCAACACCATCTTGTACAGGGATCCGAACGCAGATATCCTGGAAATACTGAACGCCAACCATCAGATGACAACATCCTCAAATGCAACTTCACAAGTCTCATCCATACCGAACACACCAATCGGGAAGTCGATGAAGAGAGTCGGTGGTCCGGTGCACAGTTCGGCAACACATCGTCTACGGTAAGCAGTCTTCCCTTGGTTCTTGGCTCCTTTAATACCCTCCAAAGTCTTCCTGGATTGTTCAACAGATATTCAAAAGACATTCGTTCTTCCTAGCCAGTAATAACAGTCGACCTTTGAAATCCAAACCAACAGTTTGGATAATGGGACACGAAATTTACAAAGTGAACAAAATTTGCGAACAATTATTGGTCCGCATCTGCAGTGAGTGGGATTTTATCCAATTCAACGGATTACCGCATGCTGTTCCCATCGTCCTTACTTGGAAAACAGCCGACCTTGTGTCTGTTGCCGGGTCTGGCCAGACGCATCACAGAGCTACAAAGCTAACCTGTCCGTCATCTGTTACTGACAGGGCGACCTGCCCAATTAAGACGCATCAATTAGGAAAGATGAATTCAAGCAACACACATGAATGAGAGATGGGGATAACAATTGGCGCAGTGTTTTCTGGCTTGCTGGTCTTTCCAAAGTTAGAATTATTACCACAAGTTAACTGGTCTGTTGAATTATGCATAATTTGTCTGCGCAAAGTTGCGCCATACCAAACACCGTCTCTCGAAAATTTTGTCAAGGTGACCGAGAAAATACTCCGTTGCTTTTGAGCGTGTATTGTGTGTGGGTGTGGGTTTGGGTGTGAGCGCGTGCATGCATGTGTACGTGCGTGCATGCGTGTGGGCATCGTGTGTACGTGCGTGCGTGCGTGTGTATGTGCGTGCGTGCATGCAAGCGATGGGACGCAGAATGATACTGAACTATGATACCACTAGATAAGTAACGGTAATAATACTATCAATAATAATAAATAATAATGTAGTTGCGAGATCTAGCTCACAGACATATTCATCAAAATGTGATTGGAAGGTTTTCCAGACACCGGATTGGTCTTTTCAAATGTCAGGCTAGTCACTGACGAAACACACTAATCGATTGTTGGTTTTCCAAAAACTTCCCCTGTTGTGCTGGCAAAAACCTTATTAGGAGAACTGGCTCCGAACGAAACGGGACTACATTACTGCCAATCGAATAGCCATTTCCGTTGACACAGATTTCACTGGTTGTTCTTCACTCGCCCTTGACAGATGAGTTGTATTCTTAGTGTCACTTTTTTTTTGACAAGCTTGTACGCGACAGTGATCACTAAATCAGTCGGTTCGCACATTCATTGACTTTTTCTGGTTTGGCCAAGCGCACCCGGCGATCAAGCGGCTATCAAGACCGGAGTTCATGGTAATGAAAAGGCACCAATGGACCATGGTCCACAACTAACCTAAATCTGAACGTGCCTTCAATAAAAAGGGTGTTGTTCCGTAAATCACATAGAATGTCGACAGATAGTGAACGCCACTGAACAAGGCCGAATACAATCAAACAATCGAATCATGATCCTCACGTTTTCAGGGTTCACTAAACTTGATTGATCCCATGGAGTTTTGAGTGTTGACAGTTCGAACGAGGTCTGTGTGAAGGAAGTTTCATGCACCCGGAAACTAGAGGAATAGCAGGAACTGGGCAGAATAAATCACGATACAGAGTTCACTGGGTCATAATCACAGACTATCTACTATAAAAAGGTGATATCAGCCATATATCAAGCCATCTTAGAAGAAGCGACAGGCTGACGAATTCGAATTTTGAACTAAGGATAGAGGTCAAAATAGCCTCAGATAAATGAGGTTGGGGAGAATACTGGGTATCCCATGAGACTCTCGGTGAATTCAAAACAGGAGGGGTAGATATATTATGGCAAGAAACAAAAAAGATGGACGTAGAAATGTGATCGTGAGACACGTGTCGCAGTTGAATTGGGTGAGTGTAAATTGCCTGTTCTCAGACTTTGGTGAACGTGTGGGTTCCGAAGGATAGGATTTATCACCGTGGAAGAACCCAGGACGTACAACCTCTCTATCAGCTAGAGGAAAGCCCTTCTTGAGTGAAACAAAATCCAAAATCCTGCGACAGACATCCAGTAGAAGTGAACACTCCTGCTGGATGCTTTTGGCCTGGTCTACAGGTTCACATGTGGTTTCCGCGTGTCGCAGTGCATCGGCGATCCACTTATACCGGGTGAGGAAAATCAAAGGTGTGCAAAAACTTGGTTGCGGACGATCGGGTGGAAAACTACTGAGAGCGTTGAAGTATTCAAAGCGCATTTTCGCGGTTGAAACTAGGCTTCCCGGCCAGTATTGCGTGACTGATTGGCATTGCTTGCGGGGCCAAGCTTGAGCTTTCGAACATCATCAGTCGTCGCTGATTAAGAGTCGATAACCCGTAAACTCCGCTGAGGATGTTGGCGGTGATCACTAAGTTTCAGACGTTCCGGGGTGGTTACTTTCAAAAACGACATCTGATTATCCCTTCAAGTATATGAACATTCAGCTCATGAATGGCATCCAACAGCGGACAAACTCTTTGGATTGGATCACAATCAAAACCAAATTTCACCGTATTATCAAGGCAAGATCACATGATGGCATCCATATATCTTTCCAAACATTTATTATGAATGCCATTAAAACTCCATTTCCCAAGTTCTGCTAACCAAGCATTTTGAGTCGTGTTCCCCGCGCCGGTGGGAAGCTAAGTGAACCGTGGAAGATCAGCATGTACAACACAGGTGGAGTTAACCTTTCTGAGAGCAACACCCTCCCTTCGTAGATGACCACAACTGACAGAACACGCCGTTTCTGTCTCCCTAGAGAGATGATCTCGTTCAGGAAGAGTTTGTCCTTGAAAGCGACCACTGCGATCATGAAATAGTACCCGCGAGGCCGAAGGATCAGACAGCGGTCATACTAAGAGATTAAAGCGCATCACGGTCAACGAGTCGTTTCGTGTCACCCACCTATTTGTCTGGATTTCCTTGATTCGGCCTCGTCTTGCATTCCTTGATTGACAGAACACAGTGCGGTACATTTTTACCAAAAAAATCCAATTCGCCACAAAATCTCATGGTTCGCAATTTCGTCTGTCAGTTTCCCTTTACACAAAATTCGCTCCGCCGCGCGGAATGCACACCCCAACACAGTGCGGTACATTTTTACCAAAAAATCCAATTCGCCACAAAATCTCATAGTTCTCAATTTCGTCTGTCAGTTTCCTTTTACACAAAATTTGCTCCGCCGCGCGGAATGCACACCCACTGTGGCGCTTGTTTTTTCCTCTGGAAAGGCCAGATGACTTGTCGGAATCAGTAATTGCATGAATAGTCTACCAAAAATGTCGGATTGTGTATTCAAATCGATTTTGTTTCGGTCCTGCAAAGTTACTCAAGTCCGTGTTCATTGATGCAGCCGGATATCGTCACCCACTGTCCTCGTCAACTTTGTGATAACCATGTACACCACAACCTCTCTGAATAGGGCTATGTTCACTTGTTACGGTGATTCCAAGTACATCCCCAGCTTTATTCCAACTTAGGGTTCCTGTAAATCCTTCACTGTCTGACACCCGGAATATACCACCTTTTTAATCGATATCCTGAGGCAGGTGGACAAACCATGCACATATCGATTAGTTTCCATATGTTCTTTCCTTTTTTCAATGTGTAATGCTCTTTTTTCCAAATTCGCTGTGATTTTTATACGAACAAGTGTTTCGTAACATGAACACAACTTTTCAAGACAACATCTCGAATGGAGTGAACTAAGGCAGTGCCACACACTAGCAACTATTTTGTGTTAGGATGAATGAATAAAACTGAGCAAAATGTGAAATACAACTCCGGTTTTTTTATGAGGGACTGTCACAGTTGCTGAAATGAAAGCTACTTGACAGGTTGACAACGCTAACAAGTCAGTCGTATTTTAGTTACAACAGAATGAGAGGCAAACTGTCAATTAATCGTAGCAAACGTATCCGGTGTAGTATACGAAAGTAGGCGCTACCAAACCGAAATCAGGTGCGCTGAAATGAATTACAACAAGCAAGAACTGCCAGATCCTAAGATGTACGTTCCTCAGATTTCGGCTTTTCTTATTCGATGCGATCATCGTAAATTCGACGATAAACTTTTGCGCATTGTAAATTACTTCCTTGAAGAGGAAAACTTCAGATTTCGGATGCTTCTGTTTCGTCCAGAGTGATAGACAATTCATTAATCTATAGATAGCTCAGAAGGAGAGTAATTTCACAAGATCAATGAAACGTCCATGTGAGAAGTCATCAGCCGAGAAGCCAGCCTATACGTGGTCACGTGATCATGTGATTGAAAAATGAACGGCACCATATGCTCTCTAAGTGAAGACTAATCACACTGGTGTTCAGCCACTCACGATCGAAAAATTAAGCGTTCACACTACTAGCCAGGGGGTCGTGGGTTCGAAACCCCCAAATAGAGTTTCGTGAGATGCGTACTACTGATGATTTGCAATAAAGCAATTGTACCCTGATTCTCGGTTTTTCAGCAAAGATTAGCTACCCGATTTTGCCTCAAATTAATGGATTGGACTCACGCTGTATTGATTTTCTATTTTTGCATGGGACGGGTTGGGAGAAGGCTTTTTTGCCCGGATAAACCGCCTCAGGCTGCATTCGACAAATGTTGAGAGTGGTTTTGTGATCCCGAAATTTTGGGAATATTGGCGAATTAAGTTGAATATCGTCAGGAGTTAGCTCATTCTGACTTGGTTGTGACTACCGTCCAGTGGTCAATAACTTTTGGCCAAACTGTTATAGAAACCCCTACCCAACTGTGGCGCGTTCACTAAACACCTTAGATTTACCCGGGGTCAGCTGTGACGAAATCCCCGACAGCCGAACCAAAGTAGACTTCGGTGTGTGAGGTTGAGCGCTGCTACGCCACACCAGGTCCTGGTCTCCAGCGATGTGCTTCTACACAGAAGATATGGTACTATGCCGTAGAACATCGTTCAGCGACACCGTTGCCAACGCGCTTGACCCTGAAGGGACATTCAACCAAAATTACCGTGATTTGCTGCGCGAGACATTGGGATCGTGGACAAAGGAATTACTATTCGGCGTGGCAATTTCTGGAACAGGAATGCAGAGAACGTCTGTCTCAATCGTAATCAGCCCAACTGTTGCCTCGGACTGTCCTACCCGCCAATCATAAAAAAATTCGTGCTTATATTAGAGAATAATCGAGCAGTGAGATTCAGCACCACACTTTGACAAATATCAATGAAATTCCTTTCGAAAGTGTAGAAAAACTTAACACGCCGAAAGCATTTCCCCATGTTTATGTGTTTTACCCAGATTTTCACACAGATTTTCACGAAACAAAAATCTGTGACTTTTTTCCTAAAGGAAACTACTCACAAGGTTGCTGAAAACTCTTCGACAGCCCACGACCGGTTTCGCCCTTCTTGGAGCTCATCAGGTAGGCACAGTCCCCGAGTTTCCGTCAACCTTCATGTTCTACTTGAACCCAAATTGGACTGTTTTTCGGGAAATACACTCATTTGCAAATCAATTTGATCCTCACGAGAGACTCAACTGAATCTGCGCCTACCTGATTAGCCCCAAGAAAGGTGAGACCGGTCGTGGGCTGTCGAAGAGGTTTCAGCAACCTTATGAGTAGTTTCCTTTATGAAAATATACTGCGATATCATGAGGCGGCCTGTGTGCAGCACATTCAGTTGTAAAATATCATAAACGAGGATTCAGATGAGTCTCTCGTGAAAACCAAATTGATTTGCAAATGAGTGTATTTCTCGAAAAATCCGTGACGTTTATCACACCTTCAAGATGGACTGCACTTGTTCTTTCTAAACATGAAGAACCGAGGTACTTGGAACAGAATTTCTGGGCACTTGAAACTAGTTTGCAACATTGGGAGTCTTTCGTAAAAGTTACTTGCCCGGAATGAATTACGAATTCAAACTGTAGGCAGTCATTTCGCATCGATGATCTTGCCTACCGGTTGTTTTCTTTGTGTACGATATTCTAGCTAATGAGTTGAAGGTCGAAGGTTGTGGCAGTTCACACTTCCTTCACTTTTGATCAGAACTCATCTGATGAATTTTGGGGCGCATGAACAATCAGTCTGTTCGTGTCACGTGACTGACAAATCACAACATGTCGCGTGTGCTCCAGCCAACGTGAACTGTTGGATTCTAATTGTACATCTCTGAATAGATTCTTTTTGATTTAACTAGCTTCGTTCCCTCCATGTTCTGCTGCAGCTTCAATCCCCTTGATGGCTGTGCGATTCCCGTGCAAATCAACCCTTTTGAACAGTCCAGTCTTAATCAGCTTAGCAGTTTGACTTCCTCTCCTGCCGCGGCAAGTGGATTGAAACTTATTTCTAACAAGTATCCCGAACAAGATACAGCTACGCTGTCCCTGGCGGCCGCTTTGGTCTCAGCTGCCAAATCTTCAACTGATCCGCTTCCTGTGCAGACCTTCCCAGCACTGTCAGGACTCGCGCAGCAGCCACAGATGACAGGAGGAATGAGGTAGGTCGATTTCACCGGAGAAGTCTCGAATCCGCAGTCAGGTAACTGCTATCAAGTCCGACTGTTCGGCAAGCATCTCATTATATTCGAACAATCAGTCCTGTGTTGTAGACTTTTAACGATATATTCAAGCAATCGGAAAATGTTTGGGACCGATTGAGAAGTCATCGTCTCATGGAGGTTTAGTAAACAATCGGTGGATTTATCGGTGGTTGTGTGTGGGCTGGGACACTCCCAGGGTGCTCAGACCTATACAGGGGGACGATTAGGGACCTCAACCAAAGCCTTTAACTCAAAGGTCTGACCGCAAAGTAGCGGGTTTTGGTGGAAAATACGGGCGCACTACTATTTTCAAAGAGCGAATGTTCCAAGCCTCCAACCTGGAGAGCCAAGAGACACTATTGGTCAGACCTCTAACCATTGAAAAACCTGGTTTGAGGGACCACCCTGTATGTCTCAATCGATCACTAAAGCACACAAACCATCATCGCTCGGTAATGTCCAGTCTCTTTGTGAGAGGAACGTCCCTCCAGACAATGCTTTTAACGGAGTCCCACTTGGTTTCCCGATAGCGGTGGTTTCTCGGTATTCTATGTTTTTTTTTCCGCTGAGGTATCCGGACGAGGTAAAATCTCCTGGTCTGCATACACCATTTTAATAGGAGAACTAGCTGCGAACATAACTGGACTACACAATGGCCAATGGAATAACCGTTTTCATTGGGGCAGATTTAATTGGTTGTTCTTCACTTGTCCCCCGACGGATGGGTTCTATTTTTAGTAGCATCTTTTGACTCGCTCGTAGCTTTCTACGTTTCGGCTGCACAAGACACGCCTGCACAGGTGTCAGTGTTCAATAGATCAGTTTATTCAGACGTTCATTGGCTTTCTTATTTGACTAGACACATCAGGCTGCATCAGGCGGCTATCCAAACTAGGGTTCTTGGTAGTACAAAGGCATTAGGAGAACTGTGGTCCACAACAATTCACTGAAGGTTTCATCCGTTCAGTGAAGCCGACCTATGCTGAACACTGAGATGCATAGGAGAACTGTGGTCCACAACAATTCACTGAAGGTTTCATCCGTTCAGTGAAGCCGACCTATGCTGAACAGCTGAGATGCACTGCACAGCTGCTCCATCGTTGTTGGGATTCATCAGCAGTGTGCATCCCCATTGAGTCTTGAACCTGCGATCTCTCGGTTACTATTTTGACCATCACTTAGATAGAATCTGGTTACGGTTTGGTAACCCCAACAAAAGGGCGACCAAGTAACACGCAACATGCATAGGAGGCCAGCGACTAACCTTGTACCTGGTAATAACGGCCTAATTGAAGCTCCCCACTCTCTCAATCAAATACTGATCAAAACCTCCGTGGACTTCGCACAGTACTGACCGCCTGAAAATAGCCCACCAGTTTAGCAGGTTAGACCTCCGAAGAAGCATCTTCTGGGTGCGGAAACGTCTCTCATCAACCCTTAGTTTAAAATTCATCAAAGTTTTCACAAATACCCACGCCGTTACGCAAACGCCAATGTTGTAGCCCTCTAACAGTGGATGGAAGCACGCCTTCGATGAGGATTAACACGACCGAGCCGGTTACAGGCTGTCAGACACGAAAATAAACGCATCATTTGCACTGAATCAACATATTCAGGCGTCTTCTTGAATTTTTTTTGCTGCACAGTATTTTAATACTTAGCAAAAATGAAAAATAATTCGATAGTTTTTCACATCAACATCCATCAGATGAATAGGCGGCATTTTGACGCCTGACCAGGCACTACTTGCATCTTTCATCAGTAGTATACAAATCACACCAGGAAAACTGCGTGAGATATTTTATGCCTACTTCTTTTGATACACATTTCACTAGTGAACTGTGAATGACATCAGCTTAAGCAGATGGCTTATAGGAAATCAATTTTATGCATGCCTGAAGCCTTGTTTAAAATGATTAGAACAAAATGGAGAAAATTCGAACAGTAGGTTGAACACTGCGTTAACTGGAAAAATTACTCACAGCCCTACTTCCGAACCGCTGAACTCCTCGGAGTGAATACCGCTCACCCCCCCCGCCTAACTGTTATCGATTTTTACGCCACACGATCATTCGTTGGCTGAATCAAACTCCGTTGACGAATATCGTAAACGATGGATTCGATAGAATCTCCCGCGAAAACCCAATTAATATGCAAATGAGTGTATTTGTTGAATCACGCCCGGTTTGGTAAACAGTTCAAATAAGTTTAGGATGTTGAGGAGGACAACAAACGAGGTTCCACCCAGAAAAAACCGGATAGTAAAGACTCCACGTGTAAGTTAAGCGAATTGTGGTCAAATTCCATTCATCAATTTGTCTAAGCAACGCAAACCGGAAATGACCCAATGAGTGACACTGAAAGGGAGAAATTATCTATGAAAGCAAACCTCTCATACGCACCTTGTTTTTTTTAAAAAAAACTGAATATCCGCCTTCTTCTTGAACGCGTCTTCTTGAACCTTCCTGAATATTCACTGATTATCACACAGTTGTGAACAATTGCTGCAAGGCGGTTCCGCAAATTCCGTAATGAACCCTATCTTCCAAAGACGGGTTACGAGAAAACAGACTACTCGTATGCCTCATCAGCAGTATCGGTCATTACACCCATATCTCTTAGAGCATC
>NW_008751819.1:642999-662150 GCF_000715545.1 Opisthorchis viverrini
TTCACATGTACTAAGTATCGTAAACGAAAAAGTGAGGTCGGCAACTATCATAATTGCCTGACTAATCAAAATCGACCAATTTCAACTCGTCGTTTGAGGCACATTTGAGTAGTAACTTGAGTAGTAACCCCGGAGGGTCTCAGCCACCTCCCTGGAAAAAGCCATTTTCGGTATATCTTTTGAAGTGGTCTCTCCAGTTGAGAATGACACAGAGCTTTTACGGCCCGGGCGAAATCACCTGTTTCGCAGGAGACCCTTCAGTCGCTGCTGATGTTGACAGATATGTCCTGGTTGTGCGGCCAGTGGTGCTGCCACATCAACCTACCCCAGTTCCTTACTTTTCCGAAGAAAACGACGATATTTCGGAGCTTTTGAAGTGATGCGAACTTTTTCGCTCATTTTTCTTCCATTACCACGAGGCAAAATACACTCATTTGCGAACAAATTTGGTTTGGCGAGAGACTCACCTGAAACCCAGCTGAACCTCTCGTTTGTGGTGCTTCCAGTCGAAAAAATTTCAGCGACCTTATGAGTAGTGCATTAAGTCGTACGGAATGCTCGTCAACACTTGCAAATTCTCCAAAGAAATGAAGCATTCTCAAACATTTATGTTTCCCAATTGTCGTCAGACGCCACTAGTGTCTTGTGTGCAGACAAAATTTAGAACTCGCCTCCGGCCATAAAAGTTGCCGAAGGCAACTGTAGAACGTTCGCCCGGTTGAAAAAACATCATTTGAACATCAGGATGAGGGTTGATTGTCCTTGTGTTCGCCACGAAAATACAGACATTCTCGCCTATGTGTGCTTGTTGTCTAAAGGAAGAAAATTGAAATGCTTCCGACCTATTTTAACTCAAATGAAACAAAATATCAGACGATCTAGAACACGAAACGGATTGCATTTACTAGCCGGGCTACATTCTGTCTGTACTACCAGTGAAAGGAAGAAGGCCTTCTCTGCGGAGAAATGCCAACTGAACAGTTACAGACTATTGAACGTGGAAGCAAAACTTTCATATGCATCTTGTTTACAAAAACTGAATATCCATCCTCTATTTGGACGCGTCTTCCTCAGCTTTTCTGGATATTCATTGACTGTTACTCAGTTGCAAGCAAGTGCTACAAAGCGACTCCACAAATTCCGGAATAGATTCTACTTTTCAAGAGACGTGAAGCGGATTTACGAGGAAGCATATTACTCGCATGCCTCCCCCATCAGTAGTATCACCGTTACACCAGAGTTTGTCTGGAATTCTGCATGATCTGAAGAAAAGCTAGCGTGTATCGATCATTATCGCAACGTATTTATCAGCACGTCATTTCTATCCTCGTGACCCACACAGACAGATTTGACTAACTCTTCACTTCTTTCTTCCAGTCCGCAGTGTTTGACAGCCGCAAATTACGACCCAAACCTAGTGACATTCTGCTCCATGCTCCCACTAGAAGCCTTTGTTGGTCTGTCAGACCCTCTGGGACGAGCAACCCCCATGCCGCTGTTCACCCATTCTGACCCATACATCCAGCAGTTGGGTCAGGCGGTGGCCAATCGACCAGATATGTTACCATCGTCCATGACTTTCGCCAACGGTCTAGGAGATCACACAACAACACCGACAACAACAGCAACGTGCACAGCCTCTACGTTGGCTTCCTTCAACCAAACGCTGACAACCCTGCCACCGTCTTCTGTCCTGGGCACTCAGACAGCTCTGGTCAAGGTGGATGGCTTGCAGCCGAACACAGATGAGTCGGTCCTGTGGCGATTATTCTCCACGTTTACCGGCGTTCTATCAATACAAATCGACCGGGCAGGTGTCTACTCGGCCGATACGTCGTCGCTGATGGATCAGGAGTCGTCACGAACAGCCTACGTGCTAATGGCCCAGGCAGACCAGGCCAGATTAGCGGCACAGTACCTGAATGGGTGAGTACATTAGCCGACAGTCTATTGAAGGCAATCTGTTTTGGCACCCTAAGAAGGACCGAACAAGATCGCGCGCATTACTGTGCAGTCCCGTTAGCCAACTAAAATGAACAGTGTATGGGAACTCGAGGAGACTTCTGATTGGCTCCCGATGATACACAATTTTAGTGAAATCTATTGGAACAGTTAAACCTACCGTTTAAGAAAATACCGCGGTGATTAACCGTTTGGATTGCTGCTCGACTTACTACTACTCGCACACGTTCCTAACAGTAAGTGGGATCGGAATTCCTCTTGAACTATTTCGGCATATCCAGTGAACACTGCTCACTGGTGCTAGTATTATTACGAATGGTGGAAGCTGTACATCCCATACTTGCCTACCAGATTTCCCGAAATGAAAATTTGATGCTGCTTTTGATTAGTGCTAGACTACTTGAAAACAACAACAGTAGTCATACAAAAAATTGTCACAGTGAATTGGCCAAATGTCCTTCTACTTAAATAGGCAAAGAGTAGTCTCATTCGCTGGATCCGATGACGTCCTCATTCAAGTTTCGTTCCACATTAAAATGTGGAGCTGTAACACTGAGACAGTAGGACCTACAAATGTACGCGTGACAGCAATATATTTAAGGTGGGGTGTGGTCGAAACGGAGCTGGAGGTATCAAAGACATACAGACCTCTGATATCATCAACAGCCGGCTTATTTTGCGTCGAGTAGAGAGGTCTGACTGTATACCATGTATCCCTCCGAATGCCTTCCTGTAGAGTATTATCACGTGACTGGTGTACGCTGATCGGGACACCCAGGACCCTAAAGCTGAGGATCAGGATCGCGTTGGTATCACTTTAAAATTCAGAGCCAAACTCGACTTGAGTGTTCCAAGGAGTTTACCAAGGATTTGCCAATATTCCAACACATTACCAATTTTACAATCAGTTCAACGCTGGACTAAGATAGCTAGCTCACTCTGCCGGGCTGTGTCTTGGTTTTAAACTTTCCACTCAATGGAACTTCCACTACAAGCATGGCAAGGCGAGAGTTCCTCTTTTATTATGGGGGTGGGTAGGAGGGGCGGCGGGATGAGAACATAATCTTAGAAAGAATATACATACGGTTCCAGTCCTGGCTTTAGTTTTAGTGGAATCTCTCAGAGGTCTCACTTGAAACTCGCCAAGTTTGGAGGGATAGTGAACAATTCATTTGATATTGAATTAAATTGCGATTCTCATGAGAATATTTAGCCCGTAAGCAGGTGGTATTAGGCAAAAATTCACTGAGATGCAGTCACAATAGGAGAACAAATGCACCAGTTTAACCTAGCATATCGTGGCCGGACGAGATAGCTCAGTGTTTAGAGCGCGAATTTACTGATCGGAAGGTTCCTGATTCGAACCCGACCTCTGCATTACGAGTTGCTTCGCCTAGGCTTGGGCAGCTTGGCAGTATGGAAGCTCTTGTGCTTTCTTTGTGTGGTATGGCAGTTAGGCACAGAAACGGTGCTACAGCTGAACGATATATATATATATATATAAAGCCTTTCGTAGCAAAGATAATAACTAGAAGGTGTAGTTGGTACAGGTGAGATGAAACTACTTCAGCAAATTCAGAAGAATAGCTTAATGCAAACTCTACATTGCCAGAAGTAATCAGTAGTGGAGATTTAGTCCTGTAAGCGAAGCCCGTCCATGGTGAAACGTCGAGAAACTCTGTTTCATCCAAATGAAGATTCATCATCAGTGTGCTCTCAGTCAGCTCTATGGAGTAGCAATATGGTCTTGGATTCGGAACGCTGCACCGGGAATCCATACAACTGATGATTGCCAATAAGTATAAAAGAGTGCTCCTCGGCTTGTCAGCATGAATTTACTCCATTCACAGGACGAAATTTCCGTTAAAAACGTCACTTATATCAATTCAGCCACACCTACGTGACTGTGAATGTATTAACCTCGAATTTGATACATTTTAGCATAAGGGGAACGTCGCGATAACAAGACGAACCCAGAACATGAGGTCTGGTTTCGAGCACTACTCAGGCACTTCAACCAGGGGAGATAGCACGCTAGACACCATGACCTCTATCGAAGACATTTTATAAATCAGTCACGGATTGCGATCGATAAAATCAAAACAGGTACTCCCATATTTCACCCATTAGGTATACCCTAAAATATAGACAACCATACTGATCGTTGCCTGTGTACGATTTGAACGGAATGACAACTGCTCACTGCGACAGTCAGAGATCCAGTCAGAGACCAGATCGATCTTTTCTCAAATTTTCGCTTACGCCAATTTTCACAGCAAACCACGTGACCACATGACCGTTGTCTCAATCCATGATTCTGTTGACCTTCATTTCAGCTGCACCCTACAAAACCGTACCATTCAAGTAACCTGGGCTCCTCTGAATGCACCAACATTTCCAGTTGGCACTACAGTTTTGCACAGAAAGAACCTGTTGCAAACCAGCCCCGCACTTGCCCTGGATCAGGTTGGACTTGCAGAAAAGCTAAGGCCATAAACAAGGCCATAACAAACGATCTGCAGAGATAGAGCAATTGGTTCACATGACCGACCCGTTCACAACCAAACACTCGTTTGCTCGACTAATTCTTTAAAAAAACCAAGCCATGTGATCACACCTGACAGGAAAGGATATGCAATGGACCGTTTGTATTCTTATACCCTTCTCAACTCCTCCCTATAACCATTTTTTTGTCTTCAATCCTTTTATTGTGTACATAGCAATCTTTTTGTCCAACCAATCAGGGGATTAAATCTTGGGACCGCCAGTTCCAAACAGAGCTCACGCTGTTTTGTTCCCTTGTCTACCGTTTTAGGACGACAGATGGCTGGGACAGTGAACGACCAAACTTGTTTTGATGGAGCCACACAGTATGATCCTACACAATGAAGTGAAAAAGGAAGTCGTAGCGAGATACACTAATTTGCATACCGATTTGGTACGCAAACCTAGCTGCTCGACTGATGTTTTAAGCCCAGGCCGACTCATGTTTCAATTGGTACGATATTCGAAATATCACAAATCTTTTCATAGAAGTAATACACTACTCATAAGGTTGCTGAAAGCTCGTCGACCACGCACGACCGGTTTTGCCCTTCTTGAGGCTTATCAGGTAGGAGCAGTCCTCGAGCGTGTTTTTACTCATAACTTAGAGATTGACCACTGAAGTTTTCAGTCCGATAACCTGTTTGGCGATTGGCACTTTCTTAAACTCTGCATTCAAGGTCTTCTGACAGGCTGATATACTCAATCCAAGAATCCCGCACATTCAAGAATTCGTTCAATGGATCGTTTAGGTTTTAGCAAGATCACAGCAGGCCATCCTGACGGTGATGTCCCTCCAAACAAAGGCTCTGGAATTTCTCGTGACCCTTGTGATCTTCTTTGGTTGGTTTTTTGGTCGCCACCTCTCATTCTTTAGCATTTTGATAGAAAAACAGGTACAGGTATGCGCAGTCGGTGATCTATCCAACCTGCTTCGGAGTGCCGACAGTCTCTGATTCACAACCATACACCAGGTTATCCCACACTGCTCCCCGAAATGATCCGTGTCGGTCCACACACCTCAAACAGTAACTGCCAGTGTACTAGGGACCACAAAAGGCACACAAGCCATTCACCTCGTCAACTCCATCGTGCATTGCTCAAGCTGCGGTGAAAATGTTTGAGGAAATAAGTAAGAACTCATAGAAGGTGGTTATATAGGCTTATTAGGAGAATCAGCTCCGGACGTAATTTGACTACACAACTGCCAATGGAATAACCGTTTTCGTTGGGACAGATTTAATTGGTTGTTCTCCGTGTTGAACTATTCGTGCCCCGGGTGAGTTGATTGGTTGTTGATCAGGCGGCTATTGATCTGTTCGCCGAGCTTGGCTATTGGCTTGACGAAACGTTTCATCATCATACGAGGAGACATCGTCAGTGCGCAGTTGGGTGTGCATGACACGCCTGTGTGCTCTCCATCATGTTAGAAAAAGATTCCAAGTACATCCCGAGGCTCATGCTGAAATACATACTGGAATTGTCGAAGCTTCTTGGAATATTGGTCAGTTCAGTCAAAAACACTGTAACGTGTTTTTCAGTTAAACCGTTCTGTAAGCATTTCGACATTTCAGTTCCGGATACTCCCAAGGATTGTTTGACTAAAAATGCGGAACAGTGTTGTGCAGACTATAAAGGGGTCAATTCATTTGACGTGTTTCAAAGCTTCGAACTTTCAAACATTAGAATTCAACAAAATGTAGTAAGTAAGGTCAGTCTATTCCAGAAAAGCCGGGAAGGACAGCTGGACATCCGGTAATCATTAGAAGTACGCACCTCACCATACTCTGGCGGGCCCCGAAACCACGACCTCAGGGCCACTACGTTGAACATGAGCATCTGATCAGTACTTGAAGGGGATACAACGCCATTCCGCCTTCATTTACTGGATCCACATCCCGTCTAAATGCGGGCTAATCGCACTGTTGATCATCCACACGTGACCAAACGGTTTAACGGGTCAAACTACTGACCGGGATTTCGTGGGTCCCAGAATCCCCAGAATTTCGTCATACATATACCACTAATGAACATCAATGAGAATGAAGCAGATTCCCGGCTTTTTGTTATAAGTTGGCTTCAATTACAAGACAAAATTTCAGTTGAGGTTGAAATTCCGGCGGTGACATCACCTCGCACTTTTGAACTGAATGTCCCTGAAGCCAAGGTCAAGATTGAATTCTCTCAGGCAGTTAATTTGCATTCTACTTTGAATTTCACGTGAGATTAACTTGGATGTCAATCATATCTCTCGTTTACAATGATCTTCATAAACGAGAGATTCGGCTGGGATTCAAGTGAGTTCCTTGTCAAAAACCAAATTAGTTGGCAGATCAGTGCCGAATTCCGTGCAATTTGGATCCAAGTAAAACACGGAGTTGAGGGAAACTCGAAAACTGCGCCTATTTGATGAGCCCCAAAAGGAGCGAAACCCATCGTGGGCTGTCAAAGGGTTTTCAGAAACCTTATGAGTATGTTTTAAGTCTAGACGACACCGCACTGTGACATCTTGAATGTCAAACAACATGAAACATGAGGTGGCCTGAGACAGCCCATTCGGCTGGGGCGGACCATCGTAAACGAGAGATTCAGCTGGATTCAGCGGAGTATCCTGTCAAAACCAGATCCACAAATTCTGTCCGTAAGGTTGACGGGAACTAGAGGGATGCCTTTCAAGCCATGAAACAAGTCGTTGTAAGTTTACTGATAAACAGGACCACAGTGGTATGAGGTTACTAGGAGAGAGGGATGCTACAGTGGGTCAGCTGTCTGGTAACTTTCTTTGAGGAGGCGCACGATCAGATGAAACTAAAAAAACAGAACCGACCTATAAACGACGTACACACTGTTAGGGGAATTCGTACTGCCTCATAATTGGTAATTCGATCAGCGTACACTTGGTACACCTTGAGGCCTCCATTAACCAATCAAATGAGAATGACTTAGCGTACAAAATCTGTTACGGGGGCTACAAAACCGCCTAATTAGAGGCGAGGAGCAGGCAACTGAAAGTTGGCGTTGCACAAGACAGCATTTCGTCCCACAGTGTTCTGGATACCTTGGTCGAAAGTCCCAATGTACTATTTGACCAGGCTCAATAAAATCACCTTGCACGCAGAATGGCACTGGTGATTCACACAAAGCACAGGCATCAGTCAGAACGACTGACTGTTCCAATCTCGTAAGCATCATCCAACAGCATAAATGACTGACCACAGACGTGACGTCACACGTTGATCACTCGAACAGTCTTTTGAAGTTTGTCCGCTAATCGACGGGCACTGTCCAGCCCCTTCTTCCGGTTACGCTGCTCCTATGCTAATGGAAACATTTAGTTACATGAAATTGCTTGAAAACGTCACAAACGAGAGATTCAGCTGGATTCCAGGTGAGTCTTCCGCAAAATCGAAGCTGTCGACCTCGTTCAGTCCCTAATAATTAACCTAAGAAAATCGGTCGCTTGGACAAAAAGCGCGATTTGTGAATGAGCTTTGTCCAACCGAACACCGATTTGCCATCGGACGTGAATAGGAGAGAAGTCGGACGGATTTTCCCTAGTTTATGCATGTTGATGGTTGTGCCTAGGTCTCTCACAACCAGCAGTGCTCCAAAACAATGCTTGCATGGGCGCATAAATGGCTCCTAAGCAGGGGGCGAATGATTCTTTCGCCACTTTCGTCAATTTCCTCATAGGTTAGCGAAAGACACGCTTTGGAGGGAGACTTACCCCGAACGCAGTTGAATCTCTCGATTATGTTGCTTTCAATCAACTGAATATGTTGCATCGAGCTGCCTTATGTTTCAGGTGCAACGATATTCGAGATACCGTGATACATGTATAGACATAATGCACTGCTCATAAGGTTGGTGAAAATCCGTCGACAGCCCACGACCGGTTTCACCCTTCTTGGGTTTCCGTCAACCGTCGTGTTCTACTTGAACCCAAATTGGACTGTTTTCAAGAAGTACACTCATGTGCAAATCAATTTGGTTTTCACGAGAGACTCAACTGAATCTCTCGTTTATGATATTCTATAACTGAATGTGCTACACACAGGCCGCCTCATGTTTCAGGTGGCACGATATTTGAGATATTGCAGTATATTTTCATAGAGGAAACTACTCACGAGGTTGCTGAAAACTCTTCGACAGCTCACGACCGGTTTCACCCTTCTTGGGGCTCATCAGGTAGGCACGGTTCCCGAATTTTCGTCAGCTTTATGTTCCACTTGAAACCAAATTAGACGAACTTAGCGTTTCTACTTGAACCCAGTGAACTTATGAGTAGTGTATTACCTTCATTGCATGTGTTCTGTCGCCAGTTTAAGTAAAAACACCAATATGGATTAGCTTTGCGTCGCTGTTCAGTTTCACACGACTGGTAACAAAACGAGTGCATGGGAATTCCCAAGTTGAACTGCCACTTGATCTCGCGTCTGGACGAGTCTCCTCAATTTTGGGACTCCGAATATCGTCTTAACCAGGTTCCACAATTTACAGCTTTCCGGTGCGTTGTCAAAAAGGGGCCAATGTTCTTCCCTCACAAAACTGCCTTTCGTTCATTTGCAGCTCAAGAAGCTGATGTACGTGCTAGAAACGCTGATTTAACCTAATTTTAGCTTTATTTATTGTCGAGTACAAATCACAAACAGCTATCTGTTTTGACAGAGCACACTACTCAATAAGTTGCTGGAATTTCTGCAATACATGATCGGTTTTGTCACTCTTGAGGTCCATCGTGGACAGCAAACGACCAGTTTGCATTCATCCAAGTTCCCTGGTGCGAAAGTTTGTGATGAGAAAACCTACAAAACGAGGGACAACACTAACGGGAAATTAAGCAAATCTCTATCAGTGACCCTGAAAATTATATTTTCCCAGATTCGAACTCATCAATACCGCAACCCACTCATTTACCAGAACACAGCTGGAAGTTGTATCCCTCACCGAAGTTCATTTTAAAAGTTTTAGTGCCACATTTGTTGGTCAATAAAAAGCCATAGTTTTGGACACATCTCACAATTTTTCACCCGTCAACGTTTTAAGAGATTACACTGTGAAGTGGTCAGACAGATGAATGAACTTGCGTTTCTCGTCTCGAAGCGTCCGGCATTTTACTCGTGAGAAAGACCTGGCATGCATGCGAAATGAGAGCAAAACTGTCTGATGAAATGGGGTACCGAGAGACAATCAACGTGATGTAGACCGACTGACAGAGAAGCGGATCGGGTGGACACCTTAGGCTTTACTCTTAAATGATTTCCGTTTGACCAACTCTACAGCCACCCAAATGTATGGGAGCTAAAACGCCATGCCTACGGGGATCAGCCAAAATTCAAAGGGAGGAGGTTCCTCTGAGATTTATTCTGGCTATGAATCATTCCACGAGTTAGCGAGACGGTTGGCGGAATCTTTAAATCTGACGGGTAAGGCTCCCACACAGGTGGCCGCTGGCTATTAGCACACCCAAATTATTTTCGCCGAGACTATCGAGTTTTCGAAGTTGCGACTTTAACAGGGAGTTAGTCTAATCCATTTTCATCTTGCGGTGAGATGTTGCTCGTAGCGTCTTGTCTAAGTTAGCGAAATTTCAAGGTCACGGACCTTCATCGATTCGCATTTTGTTGCTGGTTTAAGAGAAATGAAATATGAAATCACATTTTAGCGTATTTTGGCATTCTACTGTGTTCTTTAAGAACGAAGTAACATATAACAACTAGCAGCCATTAAAATACGAATTCCGCGCCGACAGTGGGCCTCGAATACGTTTAAACAACTTTCAACAAAACTGCAACCTCGCGGGCAGATCTTGAGGACTTGAATCCTCATCATCAAATGCTAAAACTTTATGTTAAAGTTCCCCTCTTTCGAACTATGGCTTTAGAGAAAATTTCGGTGTGCGTCGAAGGCTCGGCCCACACAGCAATATGTAAAAGGACGTCTTGAACTGGCCCAAGTTCCGGACCAGTCGTCAGTGAACTCACGAAAAGTGCTTCCCTTAATGACAACACTCTATTCACGAATGTTCGCTTGCATCAAACTATAGATTGGTTACAGAATTTTACTATCCCAACGACACTTAAGGGAGCTGACCTCCCTATGTAGTGATAACGCCCATCCCGAATTTGAAACCCAGGCGTAAAAAACAAATCGATGGCGCGATAATGGATAGCTCACTCGGATCCTTATTAGTAGTTGTCATTTTAGGTATCATCGAACGACAGCCTTCTGATCAGAACTTCAATAATGTTGTACTCTACAAACGATATGTGGACAACATCTCAGTTTTTGCAGACTTTGGGCAAGATGGCCCACGTGGTTAGAGCGCGAATTTACTGACCGGAAGGTCCGTGGTTCGAATTCGATCTCCACCACTCGACTTCCCCTGTCTAGGCTTGGGCAACCTGGCAGTGTCTCAGCCCTCGTGCTTCTTTCGGGTCGCATGACAGCTAGGCACCGGAAGGGTGCTATAGCTGAACGCTTTCTTACTTTCTTCCACAGGCTTCCAGTTATACTGTAGCAATTCTAGCGTGCATACACTTTTCGACTGCGCCACAAGTACGTGTGCTCCTGACTGGCTCCCGAAACAGGGGTTCCTCAACAGACTGGTGAGTTCCACTGGCTACTCAGGGAAACGTAGCAATGTCCACAGTATGCTACCGCCTCAGTGGAGGCCAGATAGTACGATAATCGCTCAGCTGTAACACTCTTTTAGCACCCGAAAGAAACACGAGGGCTGAGATGCAGAAGCCTGAATATCCAGTAACCAGCCCCAAAAACCCAAACGGTGTAACCGGTCGAACGTACCCAGCCGTTCTTGCGCTCACGAACGACACAATGTACAATCTCCCTCTCAGTTGTGAACGTTTTCACTTAAAGTTGCGGCGAGACACACCTACAGAACAGAGGGCCTTAGTTGAACAACTGGTTGTTTGAGTGAGGTGATCGTTAGGTCACGAACTGATGGCCTAAAAGTTGAGATACGAGCATAAGAACATAAGGCTAACGGTAAACCGGGGACTGCGCCTACCTGATGAGCTTCAAAAAGTGCGAAACCGGTCGTGGGCTGTCGACGGATTTTCAGCAACCTTATGAGTAGTACATTACAGAGATGCCAAATCCTTCGCCAGGATCGACACCCGCAGGTCACAGAACTGACCCCAACGCAACCTTCGAAATTCCATTCCGCCTTCAGTGAGTCCATTTTGACTGATAAACCCACCTTGCGTGCACCTTGATATCAGCTATCAGTCTGCTTTAGAATCGGACTTAATTGGCCCGCCATATGACGGGTACTGTTTTCTTAATACTTACTTCACTTTGCGGTGTAAAAGTTTTGACTGTTGTTATTGCGGCTGAGAAGATAACGATAAAATGTCGATATTCTTCAAACGTTATCTTCTCCCTGTGTTATTCAGACGCTCCCACGTATAAACTTTCGTTCTCTTGTCTACCTGGTGCGCTCCATATATAGCGCTGCAAAATGAACACGGAGCAGGTTGTGTTCGGTTAGCCAACGTATGACATACTGCCATCAGTTTGTTCAAGAACAGAGCCATCCTATTTTTGGTTAATTTGAGTCTCTCACTGTATGCAATACAATTTGGAATGAACAAAAAACGGAACCAGGTTATCGAGCGGTTACGGACCATTTTGGAGTGCACTCTGTAACTATCAACTTTCCCACTAACGCCACTACGCGTCCTGGGGTCATATGACTGTTCATTTCATTGTCATGTCACTGATGATAAAATTTGTCATTACTGTCAGAGCCAACCTAGTTTTTCGGAGATGACGTTCCCCTGACGTCTGAACAGTGTTCGTCAGTTACTGGCAAGTGGTATTTTATTCACCAATCGATACCAACCAATCTCCAAACGCTTGGAATTTAGTTGTGGCAGGACATTTGCTTTAAACAGAAAACAACAAGGAAACATAGTCGATTAGGAACGTTCGCACTCCAAATCCCCATCAATCTTTGGAAGTAATCCTCGGAACATGCAGATTAATTTCTGTGATGTGGCAATATGGGGATGATTATTTGAGAAATAGCAAGGACACTTGAGGTTGAGCAAGTCAGTGGAATTCAGATTCGTCATACGGATAAACACAAGGTACATTAATCTCGCTACAACTGGTGAACAAACCAGTGTTCCCGGCAACCACTTAGTTCGATGTGATGGCACGCAGTTATGGAAGCAATCTTGGTGTTAGAGTTTAACTCTAAAGTTTGTTTTGATATACGATTTCTGTTGTAAAATGTATAACAGGGTGCTGAGGTTTTCGATACTTGTGGGTTTGACGATCCTGAATATCAAAAGAAGGATCGAAAGTCTGCGGTACTGTTTACGAAAGCTACGCGAAATCGCACAGCAAACCTCGATTGTCCACGCTCGTAGCGTCAACAAGTGCGCCAGTTTGTCACCGACCGGCAAGTTTCGAGGTCCGCACATCAAACAACGGTGAGTCAAATGTTGTCTCTGTAGGTTGGGTTGTGGCCGCCCATTTAGAGACCCTTACTAGGATTCTGATTGGCGGTGCGACTACTCGGTGGGGATCAAAATTGCATGGGTGGAGTAGGCGAATAAATAGTGGGGCTGTAGTGACGTCAAGAGTTTTTTATAGGGACTGAGATTCTTCCGATACCTAATCAATGACCTTGAAGCCCTGGGGAGTGCCTTTTAATTGAAAACGCACTTGATCTACAGGTATTTTAAGCGCGTCCACTGCTGCCGCTTGCAGCAGACGACAGCGACGAAGAATCATTTTTGGAAACAACCTACTAATGAAACTCAGTAGTTCAACAAAAAACAGAATAAATATATAACTTCTCGCGACCAGTCCGGTTCATGTCTAAACTAAGTATCACTCCGAGTACTCTTATGAATGGTTACGTGGGTTGAAACAGAACACGAATGGGCTGCCATACAAGAGAGTATTGACATGGAACAGCAGTACGGATATCTTCCTTTTACAAGGCGCACCCCAGTTCACAGTGCTATGTGCGTATGTTGACCGGACTTGCACAATGCGAGCAATTTCTGAACGCTGCCTCATCTGATTGCCGGTGTAGATCCGATTATGTGAATGCCATGTATTCGAAAAAGTTTGGTGACAATCTGTAGATTTATTGCTGGGCAACGTTTCGCTTGTGACACAAAAGCTTCGTCAGGCCAAGTGACTAGGATCCGAGGTTGATCAAGATTTAAGGCGGAAGGAGAACCAATCAGCTAAGTCAAGCTAAATTTCTGTTGGGTGTCGGCCGAGGGATTTTAGTGTGTTAGAGTGGTTGAACAAGTGTTGGGTCTGTGGGGAAACCTACATGTGTTTGGGTCCTGTCTAGGGTCTAGTTCTTCTGGTTCGGTTCATTTGATGGTTCCTCTTGAACTTCGTCTGAACCTTCTGTTAGTCTGTGTGGGTGAGCTAGTGCTAAGAAAGTTGTGTAGGAGGGATGCTGTGACCTTTGGTCGGTTGGGGTTTCCACCCCTACCCCCCGGTTTTTTCTAATGATCCTAAGTGGATTGACAACCACACCGTCACGTGTCAACTCGGCTTATCTAAGACCGCTTTCCATACGCTCGCTAGCTCCACACCCTCGATTCTATTCACGCTGTGATGCTTAGTGATTTCCACCGCCTCGGCTATCAGCCGTTGTGGTGTGAATCGCAGTCCCCGTCTTAAGACTTCCACATTCTCCAGATCTATTCTATGTCCCGTGTCTAAGGCATGTACCGCCATCGCTGAGTCTTTGACCAGCGTTTGGTATTCTTCTGCATTCCTTAGTGGCTTGTTAATCCTTCTTTCATGCTCACCAATTCTGGTGTGCAATTCCCTGGCAGTTTGTCCTATATAAACCTTAGCACAATCGTTGCAGTTAATTTTGTACACACAATCCCTAGTCCTTTCAGCCGGCAGGGGATCTTTCAATTGCACCAAAACTGAGCGTAGCGTTTTCCCCTTCTGAAAAGCTACTCCAATGTTGGCTAAGTTCAACAATCTTCGAATAACCTCCGATGTTCCTGCTTTATATGGAATGACTGCTGTGCCAATCCATTCTTTACTGGGTCTAGATACTGGAACCAATATCTTCCTTAGTTGTCGCCTAATCAAACTCACTGGGTATCCTATTTCTTGAAGTTTGTTGGCAATCTCGATTTGAGCTGCCGTCCGGTCGATCTCTTCTGTGCACAGCGCTCTAACTCGACGAAACATCGATGAGACAATGCTGGCGTACACGGACTTTGGGTGTGCTGATGAATAGCTTAAGACGGTCCCCGTGTCTGTTGGTTTCTGGTAGACAGTCGTTTTCAATTTCCCACCAACCTTATGTGTTATACAGCCCAGAAAGGGTAATGTGCCCGATGTGGACTCTATCTCCACGCTAAACTTAATGTGTGGGTTTAAACTATTGAGATAGTCGTGGAAGCTGTTTACGTTGTCTCGTTTGATCACAACAAACGTGTCGTCAACATAACGCCAAAAACTTTGGGTGGACAATGATATCCGGCCAAAGCTATTTGTTCGAAGTCCTGCATGTAAATACTGGCTAAAACTGGGGATATTGGAGATCCCATTGCAAGGCCTTGTTCTTGTGAGTAAACAGTTGTGTCAAAAACAAACTTATCAAGATTCAAACACACTCTTATGCCCTCAACTATTTCATCCACCGAGAGCTGTGTCCGTTCCCCGAGTGTTGTGTCTGTCAGTAACAACCTCTTAGTTACCTCCAGAGCATCTGCCCTAGGGGTGTTTGTGTACATTTATATTACGTCAAAACTCACGAGGACTTCGTCCATCTCCAAAGGAAGCCCTGCGACCTTGTTGGCAAAGTCATACGAATTCCTAATGAAGGTGCTTGATTTCCCCGTGAGCGGTTTTAGTATACTAGCTAAGAATCTGGCCAGTTCATGCGGCGGCGCGCCTATACCATCCACTATTGGCCTTATCGGTACATCTGCCTTGTGGATTTTTGGCAGTCCGTAGAGTCGCGGTTGAATCGCACTTTTTGGATACAACCGATACCACTTACATTGCCCCAAATGGTTTATTACGCATCTTAAATATCTCCCAACTTCAACCTTACTCTTATTCATTATTGAAGTAATACTGCTACCGGTAGTTTGTCGGTAGGGTCCATCGGCGAGGTGTTGCCTGACCTTTTGAAGATAGTCGCTCTTATTCATCACTACTGTGGCTTTACCCTTATCGGCCTTGGTAATGACAATACTATCTACCTGTCTCAGTCTGTTCAACGCTCTCCGCTCTGATGGTGCAATATTTGGAGCTCCCGGCTATTGGGATTTCAGGACTGTGACCAGTTGTATCCGTAGCTTCTCAGCTTCCGTTGAAGGAAGCTTTTGAAACACTGACTCTACACTAGGAATTATCTCCTCCGCTGTTAGTACTTTTTTGCTCACAGCTCGAAAACGAGGACTACCCAATCGGTTTCAAGTATTTTCCACGTGACTGAATGCCATGTACTTCTGTCATACGAACATTCGTTACAAAACCATTCAACCTGGTGGCATTAACATGCATTCCTCTGGTGCTTTTTTTCACGGGAAACAAGTACACACTTTGAAATCCAGTAACCGGCACGCGTCACCCAAGCCACCGGCCCGGGATTTTACGTGTTCCTTCAGTCACAAAACCCAGTAGACAGTTAAAATGTGAGAGTAGTCGTGAAAATGGGCTGCCTAACATTACTATTGTGTACCTTCAACTGGAGCTGGGAACTTTGTCCACAGTCAATTTATAAGTAGATCAAAGGAAGAATAACCTCACAAGATGAGTGAACCTTCCATCTCAGAAGTCGTCTCTCAAGGAGCTTGTCAATACTGGACCATTCGAAGTAGTTCCCATGACTGAACGATTGGTGGCCGAATGGTCAAGTGTTCAAACTATTATCCGCAAGTTCGGGAGTGGGTCTTATGTACAAACACACCTGAAAAACCCACCTGTTCCTTCGCAATCTATCTCAACTTTCATTCTAAGGCTACTAACCAAACACGGTTCAATCCAACTGTAATTTTGTCCAACCTGACCTACTATCCATAAATAACATGAACAATAGTCAGTTGGCAGGAACACCATTTTCGGGGTACAGCTGCCACCTCTCTCTCGAAGGAAACACGAAGACCGATCGCTCAAGTCTAGACACATGAATGGTCATGGTGGTGAAATTGGGCTCAAACCACGGACCTTTCGGTCAGTAAGTATTAGGCCATCTCGAGCTTACGAGCTTGAAGCGGAATCTCAGGTCGAACTTTTGCCTGAAAGCGTCGATTATATTTACCAAGTCTGATCTTCATCAAGCGACCCAAAGGATGGAAAATCAAAAGGCATGCTGAGACAGAGCCAATGCAGATACATGTATGGATACCAAGAACCAACGAAGTATCATTAGTTCCAGAGATCGGTCATTCAGGAAGGAACCACTGACACAATACATGCACCAAGGGACAATGATCAAATCTGAAAGTGCAGTGAAATAGCCGAGCAAAAAACGCACCCAATACGGCACAAATTAGGAAAACTCATTGGGGATAACAGATAGCGATGGATCTCGAGAGAGGGAGAAGCAGTACAAATCGAAGGAGTGTCTAAGGTCGCCGCCTGGATCTAGCCGCCGTAACCCGTCGTCGCGGGGTGGCGATAGCGCCCGAGGGATTCGGTGGAGTGGTGCCAAATGCGAACGGATTGTTGGCAACCGGTTGTTGTTGTTGCTGCTGCTGACTGCCGAACGCATTTGATATCTGACCGAAAACAAATCCGGTGGTAGATGACGGCGTCGTACCAAATGCGGTGGCTGTTGGTGCCGCTGGCAGTGAAGTTTGTCCAAAATTAAACCCAGACTGGGAAGCCCCAAACTGGAATGGCGCTGAAGTGGCAGTTGAGGTTTTTGGACTTTCAAAACTGGGGATGATAGAGTTGGCAGAGGAGATTGCTGTTTGGAACGGACTGGTAGTAGTTGCTTGATGACCGAAGGCAAACACAGGTGATGCTGAAGCGGCTGGAGCCAATGGGCTGCTGGTTGTTGTGGTGGCCGTAAAAAGATTCCCCGATGAGGAAGCACCAAACTGGAACAACTGCCCAGGAGCTGTTGCAACACTCGGAAGGCCCGTGGTGTTTGTGGCACTCGAAGCGAAAGAAAATCCGCTCGCTGACGTCGTACTGACTGCGGTTGTAGCTGCATGAACACCGAAAGCTGGTGCTACAAAGTTAGCCGTCGGCGTTCCAAACCAACTGGATGTGGTGGACGGTGTCGGAGCCGTGAAGGTTACCGGTCCTGCCACTGTGGCCGGTTTCACGCCGAGTGTAAAGAGATTTGCGGATGTCGTGCTGAGGGTCGTGGGAGCTGTCGACACTACTCCGAACGCGCTAAATACCGTGCTAGGTTGAGCTGGCTTGTCTGCTTTGCCGAACACGAATGCTGACGAGGTTGTGGTGGTCGTAGACGGTGTGGAGCTGGAGAGACCAAAGGTTGGTGCTGAACCGAGTTTAGAGCCAAAATTGAACATTGGGCTACTGCTGGTCGTGGTGGTGATAGTCATCGTTGTCGTTACGGCTGCAGTTGTGGTGGCCAAAGGCTTACCAAGTCCGAACGTTGACGGCGTACTGGAGGCGGAACTCAACGACGGGAATGAGAAAACGGGTTTCAGTGTACCACCAGTCGATGTTGTTGTTGGAGTCTGGAACAACGAGGATGTTGGTAGTGTAGCGGTGGTCGTGGTCGCACACGCGGTGGTTGTGTTTAGTGGTGCGGTTGCAAAACTGAACCCGACGCTAGCAGTGGTACTGGTGCTTGTGGCAGCTGGAATGGAGAAATTGAATCCTGTGGCGCTACCTGTTGATGTTGCTGTGGTAGGGGCCAAGAATGTAACGAGTGTCCCATTACTCGTTTTGGTCTCACTTTGTGATGATGGAGGCAAAGAGACAGACGGAGTGGTGACAGCGGCCTGAGTTGAGACCGGCTTTGGTGAGGACCAGCTAGTCAAAGACCCGAAAGTAAATGACTGGCTAACGGATGTTTTCAGTTGTGTTTGGGCAGTGGTACCGGTCGTCGTGGCTGCTGGAATAGTCGAAAATGAGAAGAGAGGAGCAGCAGTACCTGTGGTCGTGCTCATTTGTGTGGTGACTGTGGCGGTAGTTGTAGCTGGTGGTTGGCTAGTGGGCGTCGAAACGAAGTTGAACAAATTCGGACAGTTGGCGACAGACGTTACCGCGGGGACTGAAAACGGCAAAAGTGAGAAAGAGAAAACCAATTGAAGAAAACGCACACAAAGCGCACTAAAGATTTTCAATGAAAATGAAATGCAACACCGCCACGGCTTAGCTACAAAGCTTGACTACTCTTACTTCATTTGGTCTCACACACAACAACGGTTTCCCAACTTGATAGTGCTAGTGGCTAAATTTGGTCTTTGCCTGCTTTTGCAACGAATTACTTGAACTGGGAGACTGCACCCAGGCAACTCGATTAAAAATGCACGGCTAACCCGGTGGCACATGGTGCGCCTGGTTTCAGAGGCATCGACAAAATCGTCCAGCTGTAGCACCCTTTCGGTGCCTCGCTGTCAAGTGGGAGGGGGGTTGGGAAACGAGCTATGCATTGGAGGCAATAGCTTGGATGCACGAGCGCCATT
>NW_008751819.1:664737-668633 GCF_000715545.1 Opisthorchis viverrini
TCATACTTCGCTGCCAAGTCATTGTTTGACCGCCTCTAGATCTCTTCCACCCTTCATGTGGTTGTGCGAAAAGAGCCCTTCGAGGAAGTCGGTCGACTGGCATACGCAACACGTGGCCAAGCCAGCGCAACCTATGCAGTGTGATCGAGGGTGAGTTATTTTTCCAGAATACCATTCGACGTACTTCAGAACTGCTGATCCGGTGTTCCCACCAGATTCGGGCAATGCTCCGAAGACATCGATGGTCAAATACTGAAAGTCTTTTGACGTCCTCGGCGCGCAGCGGCCAGGTTTCTGATCCATATAATAATATGGAGCGCACCGCAGCATTGTAAACTCGACCCTTGACAGAGAAGCTGATGTCAGGCCTACGCCACAGGTGACGTAGGTTCGCAAAAGCTGCTCTGGCCTTCCCAATCCGAATGGAAATATCATCTTTCGCCATCATCATCATCACCAAACATCACCTTTCGTCGTTTTTGAAAGTGAATGATGATTGGGTTCTGGCCGACAAAAGCGCAAGTCTGTGCGTTTTGGGGACATATAAGGTCAAAGGTTGGAAACGCCGCATGCATTTTGAACTATTGTCAAGAGCATATCACAAAAACAAAATAAATGTTTAACTATCACACAGGGAAACATGTCCCTCCTAAGAGAGATCTGTGACTTGAGAAAAATTTGAGCAATCCTGTCTAACAAAATTTTGAATAAGTTGTTGATGAGGCATCATTCAGTCACCATACCTGTTTCCAGGGGGCGAGATGGCTCAGTCGTAAGGGCGCGAATTTACTGACCGGAAGGTCCGTGGTTCGAACCCGACCCCTGCCTCTCGATTTCCCCTGTCTAGGCTTCGGCAACCTGGCAGTATCCCAGCCCTCGTGCTCCTTTAGGGTGGCATGGCAGCTAGGCACTGAAACGGTGCTACAGCTGAACGATTCATACCTGTTTCCCGATCAGTGTACGTAAAACCTGAAGGTGGCTGAAGTATACAGTCCCTATTCGGTTATGGCCTCCTTTTCGGTCTGAACTGAGTGAGGTGCGGCTTCCATTGGGGGATGACTGTACCATCCTGTACTAATCCGACTCTCGAATACCAGCTAGTTGATACGAAACGGAAAAGGCTACCCACAGATATAACAAAAGCCATCTTAAGCCCATTTACGCCGTGGATTACAAGTCGTTTTACAGGTGAAACAATAGCAACTTAGGCAGCGGACCACGCAAGGTATTCTAGGTGGGGCGTTTTGAAGTGAGAAATTTCCATGCCTGAGAAGAAAAAATAAGGTTCACGTTTTCAACAGAACGTCAACGCGAATGCTTACTAACCCGTCAGTGAATCTGTGAACCTACCGAAAGCATTCGTGACCGAAGCAGATACAACCGACGCACCAGAGTCTGGTTTCTCGATCACAGAATTCGGTTGAACGACAGAGGATGGAGTGGTAATTCCCGGCGTTGACGTAACAACCGGAAAGCAAAATGGAGGCGTTGCGTTGGCAGACGAATTAGAAACTGACGGGGCAGAACTAACAGATGCCGTGGTCGTGGACGAGGCCGGCAGTGTGAACGTTGGCAGCGAAGCAACGGTAGTGGTCGGAGGCACCGTGGAGGCAGCTGGTGATTTGGTGGCCAGACAAACAGGGGGGAACGTGAAAGCGAAAGGCAGTGAAGCCGTGACAACAGTGGGTGCACCCGTGGAGGCGGGCTGGGTAAATGTGCCAGCCGAGGTCGTAACACTGGTGTTTGACAGGGTAGACGCAGATAGGGACACAATAGGAGGGATCGATGTTATCATCGAGAAAGCAGGAAGTGCACTTGGAACCGAACTCACAGAAGATGACATGACCTGTGTGGTAGCTACAGTCCCTGTAGCTTCTGATACAGACGGGGAACTAAGTAGCCGGCGGATTCTGGAGACACGTGCGCTCATCTCGGACGGGGAAAGGCAACGAATGGACGGTGACAGATTGATTCCGGAACCATCACCTGTGCTCACCTTGGAGCCGTAGGCTTCGAGATTGGCGATGAAACGGGCCACAGAGTTGACCCTCGACGAAGGAGGCCGCTTATCTGAAACTTCATCAATGGTAGCAGACGTGGTGGTTTCTATTAACGGGGTACCAGTATCTCTGGATGGATGAGGAGAAACATTTTGCGTAGACGGTGCCCGTCTTTCAGAAAACTGCCGTCCTAAACTAGGCAATTCAAATTCCTCCTGATCGGAACCACTCTGTTCTCCTTCTTCCATCGCTACAGCAATTGGTTTACACTTAGCGTTGAATAAAGCATCAAGCTCGGCAGGTGACATATATGGTATGCGTCGTCTAATAGACGCCTCCGCGGAGATGGGCGATCGGAATGGGTCTGGTGTCGGCTTGGTCGAACTTGATCTATCAACAGGACCTCCGGTCAAGTAACTTTCGGTTGATCCATTGGGTAGCACTGCTGTCGACCTATTCACGTCTGCGGAACCAACAGAAACTGTTAAGTGGTCTCTGCGCAAAGAAGGAACGGTGCCGCGAAGCTGTCCAATAGACGTGAAGTGGAATCCATCCGAACTGTGGGTATTTCCGATAGCTGAAACGTCATAGTCCTCATGAGAATTAGGAACTGGCGTTTGGAGTCTTCGGCGCTTAGAGGTGTTAAGCAACACATCATCGTCATCCGAAGCGGGCAGCGAGGAGACATCGGATGAAACAGAGGCACACGTACGCTTTTTAGACTCAAGCATGCGTAATGCTCGTTTGACGGTATGACTCATCGGAGGCTCGGTGAGATCCAGGATACGCGGTTCAACTTTAATACTACCGGACCGAATAGGAGATTTGAAAATGACAGAGCTATAGTGTGGAGCGGGACGGAAGTTGAATAGTGTGGACACAGAGGTTCGATTAGGAGTCATCCAAGGGGCAGCGACTGAGTGTGCACGTAAACTGTGGCGGCTCTGACGGTTGGTTGGAGCTACCCGTCCAGCACGAGATGGAGTCGGGGCCTTTTTCGCAGAATTCGGGGCGGTTTCACACCCAACACCATCGTCTTGGGGGAGAAGAATGCGAGAATAGTAAGTTTGTGGTTTGGAAGACGGTGAATGCGCGTAGAAATTCCACATATCCGCAGCTGGAATAGAAAAAAAGAAGGTATTTAGTTTGAGCTGAACGAGGAAAACAACAGGCAGCAAAACTGAATGTCAAGTTATCATCGTACATAAAAAGATGAAAGATGACAATGTGCTTGTATGATCGTATATTGGAGGAACAGTACTGTAGAGCGCCAGAGCCAACTGAAGCATGGCCAACGGTATGGCAAGTGCTGGCGATATTGACGGATGAGAAGAATACGTTGGGGAGAGGTCGTGCAGTGTTGTCGACAGAAAAAAAGGAGTAAGTTCAGAATTACTGGTATCGCAGCAGCAAACATTGTACTGACAAAACAGCCCCAGTATCCTACATCGTCTCAGTAAAATGTAGCTGCATCTCTTGGATAGTTCTCGGTTGCCAAGACGCAATTTGGCGTTGTTTTGGGGGTCGTTCAAATTCGTTTCTGAGCTCGAGATAGCTCGGTGGTTAAGGTGCCAGCCTACGGACTGGAATGTCAGTGGCTCGAACCCGAACTCAGTATTTAGGCTTCGGCAACCTGGCAGTATCTCAGCCCTCGTGCCTCTTCCGTTGGCATGGCAGCTAGGCATCGAGGGGGTGCATACAGCTGCATCATCATCATCATCGACAGCATGACATCAGTGTTCAACACCGATGCCTCATTGCCGTACAACAATGATTTATTTGAAAGCCTTATTGTAAAGAAAAGAATAAAGGTGGATGGGGGAGGGACTTAGTGCTAGCTTAACACAATCATTCCGAGGTGCCTACACCTCCAGACATTCACTCAGGCAATCTGGA
>NW_008751819.1:669083-669680 GCF_000715545.1 Opisthorchis viverrini
TCAGAACTAATACAACTTCCAAGATACGTAAAACGCTCCACAACTTCCAGTGCCTCTCCCTGGATTGTAAGTGGCGTGTTCAGTGACTGCACGTCCACAAGCATGACCTTACACTTTGTGGGTGCAAAGTGCATACCAAAGGACGGGATGACTTTGATCAGTTCATCCAAGAGTACTTGCGCCCTTTACTCCTCTTCGAACACGAGAACGATGTCGTCTGCATATTCCATATCGACAAGGTTTTCTTCACGGGCTATTTGAACACCAAGGTTTTTGGAAACCTTCCAGCGTCCGTCTCATTATTTCATCGATCACAAAGTTAAAAAAGGAATGGAGAAAGTGGGTATCACTGACGGACACCGCTCTCACTCTCACACGTCCGGAAGTCTGAGAATACAAAGAACGTATGATTACAAACTTCCGGGGCATTCCTTGATGGGGAAGCGTCTCAAGAAGAACAGACCGATCAACCGAGTCAAATGCGCCTCGGAAATCCAGGAATACTAGAATCGTGGGTAGCTTATACGTATGGCGTTGTTCTAGCACCTGACGCAGTGTGAAGATTTGGTCAACACAACCCCTACCAGGCCGGAATCC
>NW_008751819.1:670102-680341 GCF_000715545.1 Opisthorchis viverrini
TTCCATTTCTTTGGCTTTCTGTGTCCACCATACTTCACGGTCGGATCGCAAACTCACTTTCAGTTGACATCTGATCGCTCTTCGCATTGGGTTATGTTCGGGACCGGCTGGGATATTTCTTCGAGATTTAAGTATTGCCACCGTTCGGTCTGATATCCAGTGCTTGAGTGCGCCTGGTTGGGTAGTGCCACAGGCAAAATTCCCAGCACTATGCAAAGAGGTGGCAATCTCGTCCCAGTATGAGTTCATATCTGATGGTGGAGCGTTTGGAAGAGACTCTAGAAGCTACAGCTGAATAGTTCCGGACCTGTCAATGCCAGAAGACCAATTTACTAATGTTTGGAAAGTCTTGAGCACAGACAACGTTGAGTACGCTGTATTCCACTGCCGTTCCGGACAGCGGAGGAGCCCACTGCTCGTCCACTACAGCTACAAATATTCACTCGGATAACACAAATAACGAAACTATTCACAGCGATCAGGAACCACATACCGCACCAGCCCTTGCGAATCACGGACCCTACACTGGAGGGAAGATAGGACCGACAGAACCCAGAATGGCTGGTTTTCTGTTCACTGGGCTTGGCAGTTTGGTTGCAAACATCTCGACATCAGTCGAGGTGATGTCGTCAGTGCGTAAAAGATTAGCGTATCGTCCCCCCAAGTACACTTAAAACATTCCTAATCGCTGTTATAGCCGTCTGTAGTAGAGAATGTGTAACATACGACCAAGCTGCCAAAAGATGCGGTGTGGTATGTATTCCGACACAACCGAATTCTATGAGCGCCTTGTTTTGAATCCGCTGGTACAAATCTATTCCACTTATTCTCAGACGTCCACGGTCAAAGACCCGAGAGCACCTTAGATCCTGGGCCAAGAAAGACCAACGCTCGTGGCCATACAGCACAGATGAATACACTCGAAAACGGGAGAGTGTGGGAGGCGATGGAATGTTGAGTTAGTTTGAAAACTGGGTAGTTACGCATTGAAGGCGGTAGCTTTGACGCATGTACACCACTGACTGTGCGATTGGGTCATTGCTGCCAATTTTAGTAACCAGTGGTGAGCTGCGTCCCAGGGTCTCCATCTAGGGAGGCGGCAGCCACCGACTCGATTAAGTTTACTGGTTAGTGTTTTCGTACTTTGTTGCCAGGTCATACATTGTCCACTTCTCTGTCGCTTCCACTCACCAGAGGGTTGGATGAAAAGAGTTCTGCAAGACAGACGGTCTTCTGGCATGCGGAGTACATGTCCTAACTAGCGTAATCTATGAAGCGTGAATATTACATCAATCGCAAGAGAGTTTCTTCTTCCAAAGACCATTCAGCGTACCTGAGTATTGCCAATCCGATGTTCCCACCGAACCTGTTCAATGCTTCGGAGGCACCGATGGTCAGACACTGACATCTTCCGTATGTTCTCTGCGCGTAGAGGCCACGTTTCTGACCTATAAAGCAGTATGGATAGCACCACCGCAGTGTAAACTCTGCCCTCAACAGACAAACTGATGTCAATTCGGCACCATAGGTGTCGGAGGTTGGTAAGTGCCGCCTGAACTTTCCGATTCGAAAAAAATTTATTCTCCAGCCAGTCCACCGGGATTTATACAGCTGCCCAGGTAATCAAATTTATCCACCAAGTCGATTGGCTCGCTTGCAAACATGAGGTGTGGAGTCGATCCCACCCAGTCCTGTACAAGTACTTTACACTCTCCAGGTGCGAAGATCATAGAGGAGGCTTGCACTTAGAGACCGAGCATCACCGTAGTGTGACGGCTTGTGTGCCTGCGTGATCCGGTGGAGTATCCATGTAACAATCGCGGAGTCTTATATCAGGTTGGTTCAATGTTTAGACATCTGCCCAAGCCTAGACAGGGGAAGTCGAGTGGCGGAGGTCGGGTTCGAACCACGGACCTTACGGTCAGCAAATTCGCGCTCTAACCACTTGGTCCACCTCGCCTCCATTGCACTAGGGTTAGGCTTTTCAGACAAAGCCTCCCGCTGAAGACACTTATCGTTAGCCGGTCAAGGTGTGGGCACTCTGAAAGTAGCCCAATCCGCAAACATCCATGAACACCATAACTAATAACATTGTCATGCCAGAGAACATCGCGTGGTGCCCGTAGCCGGGTCGCTTTTTCTGTTACATAGAGCACATCAGTTAAGCAAAAGCACACTAATGCTGACGCCTCCCCCACCCTATTGTTAAGGCCCTACTTCCAGGCCCATCAATCGATTCCCTCAGCTTCGTGCGTCGTGAAATCGATCTTCAAGCGCTGAAGCCATGTCTGGTCGCTTTTAATGTTCGCGGTAAGCGGCACAACCGGCCGCTATTGCTCTCATACTCAATACGCTACAAAACGGCAAGCTGAACGCCGCAAACAATTCGAGACCCAAGAACAATCTCCGAGTTACTTCTCCAGCAACTCTTATTGCATCTGCCTGTACAGCTATGGCAACCCAGAAGACACTGCGGCGTGATGCATAGAGGCCGGTCTCATTCCAAGTCACCGGATGAAAGGATCCCTGCTCGATTAGATACCCACTGATTCTCCCTTATGAACGGCTAATTTGGCAACAACCGCAAAGCACTCTCACAAGCGGAAAGTTCATCATTCTATAAAGGAAACTACTCACAAGGTTGCTGAAAACTGTTCGACAGCCCACGACCGGTTTCGCCCTTCTTGGGGCTCATCAGGTAGGTGCAGTCCCCAAGTTTCCGTCAACCTTATGTTCTACTTGAACCCAAATTGGACTGTTTTCGATAAACACACTCATTTGCAGATCAATTTGGTTTTCACGGGAGACTCAACTGAATCTCTCGTTTATATTCTACATCACTCTATGTTTATGGTATCTGCTTACGCCCCCAACAGACCGTAGTTTTGAAACCAGCAAAGTCAACTTCTACGACGTTTCAAGTGCACCGTTACGCCGGCCGTTGTGTTGTCGGAGACTTGAATATACAGGTAGGGGGACTTAGCACATTTGGAAATCCATTGGGTGACGACCAGCATCATCAAAAACAGACACAACAACATCCATGTTGGCACTAACGAAAAACCACCTTATCGTGGTGGCCGAGCTTCAGTGCCGCGATGGTCTTGCGGGCTGGAACTGATTGAAACTTAGCTCCCTAAGGCTCACCCATGCCAGAAAGGCCAACATGGAGGACGGATCAGGAAATGTCGGTCCCAAAAACTGTTCACTCCAATCGTTCAAAAGTTAACGGGCCAACCCCCTTGCAAGCAAACGGGTTAGTGGGTGAGTCAGTGGCTCCGGGGAGGGTCCACCAAGAAAACCCTAACAACCGCAGCCTCAGAGTTCAGTCTCTTGAGTCAGAGGCTAGGATCAGTGTCCCCAAACAAAGCCCTTCATCCTTCCACTGCCTTGTGGGTGAAACTATTACGTCAAACGTTCAAGGTGGGGGCATCAACCAAACACCCTTCGACCTGAGCAACCGAAAAGTATTATTCGGCTTCGCAGCGCTTCGTTCACCGGCCTTCACCCATGCCAACTCTCCACCCACCGAATGAGGCACGGCGGTCAACCCATCTGCCAGTCTCCAAACTACGGTACCGTATCTAAACTATCGCCTGACAGAATAAACAAAATAATCCCTTGCTAAGCTCCAAAGATCAGATTAACTCTTAAGCATTCAATGTCCACACTCTCCATCAAATCGGGCCTTGCTTCCCCTCACTGCTAATGTAGTGTCTCCAAAACATGTGAAACCCCGCTTCAATCGTGCACCTCAAGCCCCCTAGAACGAGTCCACATGTTCTCAGTTTCAATCCTCGGGTATCTGATGATCCTGACGCAACGGCTGGAGGTATCACCATCGTCATCATCACCATCGACCGCAAAACACAAGTGTTTTAACACCGATGTTTCGCCGCCGTACAACCATGATTTATTTGAAAGCTTTTGAGAGAGAATAACAGTGGATGAGAAAAGGAATAATCGTTATCACAATCATTCCGAAGTACCAACAGCTCCAGACACTCGTTCAAGTAATATGAGTATAAGCTGACACTAAGAACGCCGCTGACGTCGAGTAGAAGCTATATCTCCAAGCGGGCAAAGTGGGGATCATGTGGTCCACACTGTGGAAGGTGAGTTACACCTACAGCACCCACACTTTTCGTAATCTCTTTCATACCCCTCTGCCAGGTCAAAAGATGCTCACCTCTCTGCTTCTGCCACTCTGAACTGGACACGGAAAGCAGCGTGCTTTTCAAGAAACTATTGTTCGGCATGCACAATATATGGCCTAACCACCACAGCTTTTGGTGGCTGAAACATTCTCCGACTGAAGTCCCCGTTTCAAAACCGAACACTCGTTTAATTGCCTCGTGGCGGACTGGCTGACACCAGCCAACGTTCAAAAAACTGGTTGTCAAAGACCTGGAGATATCTCGGTCGAGCTTTTCACAGAGGCGATCCACACAGAGAAACAGCTCACACCGTAGCCTGATACACACGTCCTTTGAAACTTAGGGATATGCCGCTTTGTCAACATTTAGCAAGCGGGACCCGAGCTCAAGAGACCCACACATTAACTTCATCTGTCACACTACAATGAGAATTAATAAAATTCCAAAGATAGGTAAAACGCTCAAAAATTTCGAGTGTCACTCCCTGGGTTGCAAGTGGCATGTTCAGCGACTGGATTTCCGGAAATATGGTCTTACACTCTGTGGGTGCGGAGCGCCAGATGGGATGACTCTCGTCAGTCATTCAAATACACCAATATTTTTTTTAATTTTCAGCGTGAGCAGCTATTTGGGCACTAGGGTTCTCAATACCTTCAGATGTTCAGCTCTCTATATGTCGATCACCAAATTAAATGGGAATGGATAGAATGGGGGTTCTTGACGGATACCGCTTTGTGTACGGAAGCTTTAGAGAACTCTCCGTATAATCTCACATGCCTGCAAGTCTTAGAATACAAAGAACTTATTATATTCACAAACGTCTGCAGCGTTACTCGCTGGAACGAGTGTGTCAAGGAGAACAGACCAATCGCCCGAGTAAAATGCGCCTTGAAAATTAGGATTACTAAGGTCGTGATTCGTTTATACGTTGTTCTAGCACCTGGAAGTGTGAAGATGCGACCACTGCCAGGCCAGAATCCCGCTTGCGGCTCCCGAGCCACCATAAGACGACGAAGCACAAGTCATCATAAGAATCATGTTACGACTTGTCAGGCTGATCTGCCTGTGATTACAGAACTCACTACGGCCCTTTTTGATAATGATCACAGTTACCGATGCTCGCTAGTTGTATGGAACGGCATCTTTTTCTCAAATGGATGCAAATAAACCAGACAAGCACTGACTGAGGAATTTGCCTCCATTCTTCAACGCAGGTGTGAGTTCATCTGAGAGAGAACACACAAAGTCACAAGCCCCCGAGGCTGCAGGGAGTTGCAGATTCACCTTTCAGAGTCCTAGTGCAGTCGGGTTGACTAAATAGCAGGTGACCACCAGAATTGCCCCGCCAAGCGGTTAAGTCGTCTCCTTTTGGTGAAGAAGATCACGGCAGTTTGAAACTCGGTTGTTTCCCTCACAGACAGTCTTCGGGCAGCAGTTGTATGGGTCAAATGAAATGTTTTGAGAGGATTCTGCGCATTATTCGCCTCTCCCATTTCTTTGGCATCCCGTGTGTACCAGGCTTAACGGTCGTGTAAACGCTGAATGTGGCTTCGTGTCTGATGATTTGTCAGGCTGAATTATATTCGGTGGGAGGGGGAAACATGTCTCCCGAACTAAAGCTGCCACCTTGATGTGGTAGCCGGGCTTGAGTGTTGCAATGATCCCGCGGGATACATTGGCTGGAACTTCGTTATACAAGGTGCAACCATGCCAGGAAGTCAGATCAAAAGCAGCGAGACCCGTACTACGACTAAGCATGCTACAAAACGGTCTGGGGTTAAGGTCGTACTGGCCTTTGCGATAGATGTGAAGGCAGTAAGGTGTTTCCTCGAGTCGACCAGCGTGTACATACTCATGGAAGCAGCGATGCCCTAACAACTGCACACTCCGGTTGACCGTGACCTCCGGCACATTATTCAATACGGTCGAAACACTTGAAACCAAACTGTCCGGTGCTGCTTCAATATCACCTGTTGTGTACAGTCACATCAGGGGTGAGATAGTAATGCCGTACTCCCTGCATCCTCACGTTGGACCAACTAGCTGCAGCCGACACGTCAAACTGTTGAGTCATCAGCTCTGGGGAAGGTCCCCAATTAGAACCCTACTGTCTGCTGCCTCGTACGTCAGACGTTTGAGTCAGGGACTACGGGCAGGGTGCCCGAACAAAACCACACATCCTATATCAAGTATTCGGAGGTGCCTCCAACCGCACGATCCGACAATCTGGGAAGAAACAGCACGAACGCCACTGAAATCGGTTAGCCATTTCTTGCAGCGTCTCCAGTCAAGCACAGACGGGGCGATGGAGACCCCATCCCAGAAGGCGTACAACATCAACAACACCGGAACTCTTCGTGATCCCTTTCATGTCTTTCTGCCAAATCATGCGCTGTCCACCTCGCAGTTTGCGACACCCTTAAGGCACGGAGAACGACACTCGTCTCGGTAAACGGTGTTTCGGCATGCGTAGCACATGACCGAGCCATCGCAGTCGATGATGCTGGATGGTTTCCCGGATTGAGGTGCCTGCAGCACAACCAAATACCCGTTTTCTAATCGCCTCGTTGCTGATACGCTGACGCCATCCGAAACCAGCCACGCTTCTGAGGCATCGGTGGTCGAAAACCTGAAGACGCCTCACATCATCTGTCCGCAGAGGCCATGTCTCGCACCCATACAACAACACAGCCCTTACTGTAGCCTGGTACACACGACCCTTAAGATCCAGTGAGATGCCTTTTTGACGCCACAAGTGACGCAAATTAGCAAACGTGATTCGAGCCTTTGAGATTCTTGCACTGACTTCATCAGACACACTTCCGCCAGAGCTAATACAACTACCGAGGTATGTAAAGTTTCCCACAATCTCCAGTGATTCCCCTTGAATTGTAGGGGAGATGTTCGGAGACTACACGTTCTTAAGCATGACTTTACACTTTGAAGGTGCAAGGAGCATGCCAAAAGATGGTATGATGGTGGTCAGTTTATTCAACTGGGCTTGTGCTTCGCTTTGGTCTTCAAAGATGAGGGCGATGTCATCTGCGTACTCCAGATCGACAAGGTTCTCGCCAGCAACAATATGAACACCGGGGTTTCTGAATACCATCCATTGTTCGCCTAATTTCATCAAGGACGAAGTTGAACAAGAGTGGAGATAGTGGACAACCTTTTCTGACACCACTTTTGGTAGGGAAACTTTTGGAGCACTCACCCACCCAGAAGTATGTGACTGCAAATCAAATGTGGACCTAGTTGGATCACGTGGACAGCAGCCACTGGTGGAGAGCTGCAATCCACGACTGTCGTCACTTCTGGAGCACAACTTCATTCCGATCATACACATCTCACAGTTCATTTTCCCTTGGGCTCTCGTGTCATCAAGGAGCATGCCAATCCACCATTTTCGAAAAACTACAACAGCCCAACAGTATCAACCTGATCTAGCCCAACAACTCTCCGCAGTAAACCAACACCGTACTGATAGTGCACACGTGAATTGGCGTGACAAAATGTCAGGGGCGCTATGTTAGCGGCGTTCAGTGCTGTCTGTCCGACCATTCTGATTCGACCGCAAGATCAAGGTAGCTATCCCTACCAGCAATCGAGTACGACGGAGCAGCCAGATCTTTCAAACACCAAATAGTGAAGAACTTGGGGAAGGATCGAGAGCTCTGGTGAACATCGAAAACTCGAAAGATGGAGAAGGCTTCTTATACCGAGAAAAACCATGCCTTATATCAAGTGATACGATCGACTGACCCTGAAAAACAGCGGTCAGTGAAAAGATAAGTGAAGGCGGCTCATTAATTTATTCACAAAAAGTTCAAGTGTGGAAAGACGAGCGGAACACTTCGATGGACAGTTTGGCTGGCCTCTTGCAATCCAGCCTGCAAAGACAGTGCATACAAGCGAACGAACCGTAAACCTTAACAATCCGTCGGAAGAAATAAAGTACGAAATATCTGTACTAAAAAGTGAGAAGGCACCAGGACCGGATGGTCATAGAAGGTGGAGAATCCCTGGTGACCTATCAAACAAAGCTTATTGGTGCGATATGGATCGAGGAGAAAGTGCCTGCAGAATGCGGCATGTCGACAGTTATCCCCATCTTTAAAAAGGGTACGCGGACTGTTTGAAAACCACCGTGGCATCGAAGGTACTCTCCGGTCTTATCGTTCAAAGATTGACTGAAAGACAGGGGGAGACGGATGCATTGATCAAATCTTCACCCTCCGAGAGATTCTGGAACAGCAACATCGCTTCCAGCAACCAACAATGTTTGCGTTCATTGATATTAAACCTGACATTGACTCTGTGGACCGTCAGGCACTATGGCAGTCTTCGGAGCGAAGGTACCCTCCATAAATTTCTAAACCTCCTTAAGGTGCTGTTTGCCAACTCCCGCAGCCGTGTAAAGATTTACGGGAAGCTTTCGTCTGAGTTCACTACATGTGTTGTGCTGAAGGGTGGTGCAATTCTGTATCGGTTATCGGCTTCTTGCTCCGGTCACGATCGTATGTCGAAATGCTCAGTAGCTTCAGGTAGCCCTTTATGGAGACAAAGGAAGGTTATTACAACCACATCTGTAGGATCACCACAGCATGTTCTATCAGGCCACGCCAGAAGATTCCTGAGCGGCCAAGAGGCATCGAACTGTAGATACTCGATCTAGGTTGGCTGATATTCTGACCAATCAGGGTGCCCTTCGTTTAGTACGTGTCCGCCACTTGACACATCCGTCCACTTGGCATAAAGTTCGGTTACTAGGACTGGCTGGCCTCATGATACGTCACTGATACGACAATGGAATACTCACTATCAGCCCCTAATACCTATGGGTTCGAAGTGTTCCTAGGGCGTTCGATCACAGATATAAAGTACGCAGACGACATAACCATTCTGAGATCTGACGCAGTGGTTATGCAAACAATATTAAATAATCTAAATAGTTGTGCCGCACTGTTTGACATGCACTTCACGACTGAAGGGTGTAAAGTGATACTGCAAGACCCTAGCCTCATGTGCAGAACTTGTAAAACGGTATTTTGCATGCTCTGTATCATCTTCCTTCTATCAATATCGCATGTATCATCTTCCTTCTTCCTATCAATATCGCTCACATTACCCCACAAAAGTTTGTTTTACTGAAGCACCACACACTTCTTGGGTCCAACATGACTTTGGGACTTTCGCTGAGTGACCGACATCTTTCGACGGTTTTCGCAAACAACGGAATCGGGTGAAGGATAAGCTTCAGAGGCTGGAACCCACGAGAGCCACCGCTATATTTAAGCGGCGGTTACAAAACCTGGGCTCATCTATTCATACCTGTGGATTAATATTGCGCTCACCGAAGAGTCGGAATACCGGGAAGGTAAAACTCTCTCTCGGTGTGGTGGTTCAACGGAATACGGAAGTATTAAATTTCCTATCGTAACTGTGAGTTGAGATTGACTTGGATTTTTCTCCTTGTGACATTATACCTGACTTACATCAGTGATCCGTAGGGTCGCTAAAGTCTACACATGCCTGGGAATGAACCGATTCGGGTGGTGTTTGGGACCACAGTCTCCTTAGTGCTCTCTAACTACCGTGAACCCCGGTCTGGATAGCCGCCTGATCGCCTGGTGCGCTTGGCAAAACCAGAAAAACTCAACAAACGTGCGAACCGGCCGATTTATTGATTACTGCCGCGTACAAGTGGGCCAAAAAAGTGACACCGCTGTGTCGCCGCAGAAACAAGCCATCCGCGTTCTCCTTGAGGGACAGAAACGGAGAACCGACAAATGACCCAACAGTGGTATCTGAGGTTTACAGAGAACACTATGCGTGTCTATACTCAGCCCCAGCGTCCTCGTCACATCCACTCTTGTCAAGGCGAATCTACGAACAGCCTCCAACCGACTTGGTCTTCACGGTGAGGACATTCGTCAGCTCTTGCACAAGATCAACCCATTCTGCGCGTTGGGGCCCGATGAGGTCCACCCAATGATCCTGAAAGAAACGTCCTCCTCACCGGAAAATCATCCACATCCAGTGTTTCGTCAGTCGCTTGACGAAAACCGCCTTCCCCCTGCTT
>NW_008751819.1:680418-682416 GCF_000715545.1 Opisthorchis viverrini
TTACTTTCAGCAATCTGATATCTCCAGCTCAACACGGATTTCTCCCAAACCGCTCTTGCGTGACAAACATGCTCGTGTTTGTGGACAGCTTAACTCAAGCCAACAACGAAGGACTCATATCGGATGCCATATTTTTCAACTTCTCAAAAGCGTTTGATGGGGTCCCACACGTCCCGCTGCTCCACAAACTCGAGTCTTACGGGATTGAAGGTAAAATCCTTCGCTGGATCAAGGCGTTCCTATCAGACAGATCATTCCGAGTGAGAATAGGTTCGACCTACTCTTCTCCAGCGCCGGTCTCCATTGGAGTTCCTCAAGGCTCCGTCTTGGGACCAGCCCTGTTTCTGATCGAAGTCAACGACCTCCCAGACTTTCTTGCGAGTCCACGTCAACTTTTTGCGGACGACTTGAAATCCCGGAGTTCCAATGCCAGTGCCCTCCAAATTGCTGTAGACGCTGCAAAGCAGTGGTCGTTGAACTGACACCTTCCTCTGAATGATGAAAAGTGCGTCCATGTGTCGTTTGGAGTTGATTCAGCGAGTGCCTTTGCTATGCATGGTGAAAAGGGACCAGAAAACATCATGAGAATAGATGCCAAAAAGGATTTAGGCATCTGTGTCTCCTCCAATTTGTCCTTCTCACTGCACCATGGGAAATCGGCCCAAAAGGCATTCGCCATTTTACGGATGATCCGACGCACCTTCCCTCGTATTACTCGCATGGACTTCCAAATACTCTACGGGGCCTACGTCAGACCGCTCCTGGAGTACGCCAGTTAAGCTATCTACTCAGGACGCACGAAAGACGTCACCCCATTGAGCCTGTCCAGCGAGCCACCACGAGAATGGTTGTTGGCCTCAATCCGTGGACGAAAGACGTCACCCTCCTTGAGCGTGTACAGCGGGCCGCTACGAGAATGGTTCCCGCCTTCAAATCCGCGGACTATAATATTTTCCCTGGAGTGTCGTCGCCTCCGAGGGGCCCTTTTTGAACAAAGCTTGGCAAATATTTTATTTTACCATTGAACCAGCAAACACACGGCGGGGACATAGTAGGAAAATTTTCAAGCTCAGAGCACATACCCATTAGACAATTTCTCATTTCTCATTTCGGGCGGTATGTGCGTGGAATGACCGTCCTCCGACGGTTGTCCACGCTCGACAAGAACAAAACCGGGGAAGGAAACTTGGGCAATAGCCTCGATCCTGTGTATCAATCCGTGAATCCGTGTAAAAAGCAGGCCGATGTCAGCACCAGTCTCGCCCCTCACCTCCTGTGTATCAATCCGTGAATCCGTGTAAAAAGCAGGCCGATGTCAGCACCAGTCTGAAGCGCCCCTCACCGGAAGCACACTCAAATTATTTCGCCGAAACTGTAGAGCTTCGAGGTTGCCGCTTTTACTTGGAGTTTGTCTAACCTTCGCTCCACTGCGTATAGCATTTTGTTTAAATGGGCGATATTTCAATGTCACGGACCATCACCGATTTGCATTTTGATACTGGTTTCCGGGCGGCGGCTAGACGCACAATGTATTTTTCTGCAAAACGCCTGCGGACGAAATAAAAACTTTAACGTCAAAATGTTGCTCTTCTTTGCATATATGCGTAGACTGAAAACCCCCTCATCTTCCGTCATTTTTTTGCGATTTGTTTTAATCGATCTCTTCTGAAAATTATCGGCGCACCTTCGGCTTTGAACTTCGTCTGCTATGGCTTCGGAAGCGTCTTTCTTTGAGAAATTTGCGGATGTATCGTTTTCATCCTTCACGGCATTTGAGAAGACCTTAAATGAATACATGAAGGATAACTTTGTGATATTTGTGCGTTCATCCAGTAATCGAAGCATCAACACTGTTTTGTGTTACGAATGGGTGTACTACAAATGCAGCAGGCGCCCTCCAAGAAAAACGGAAAGCCGTGGAATCCGAAGAAGCTAGTAAGCCGAGCGTAATTTCTAATAAAAAAGTGCGGTTTTGTCTACGGAGGCAAAAGAACCAAC
>NW_008751819.1:684114-688835 GCF_000715545.1 Opisthorchis viverrini
AAAAATCATCGACCAAAATTTGTTTGCACGAATGCGCCTACGCATATGTTGCATCTCCAAAGGCCATTTAGATTCTAGAACTTTGAGGAAATCTGTTCCGGTGGGAAAATACCTGAAAGTTACGTTCATTGTATGTGAGTCAACCTTTTCCACAATTCGCGATTTTTTATCATCAGGTAACGTATTCAGAGTCGGCGGTGTTCATTGCCCTGGTGATTTCGTTCACTTAAATAAATCACCATAGTAAAGGATTCTTAATAATACAGGAGCATATACACTACACATAGAAATTCTACACTAGGAAGTGGTAAGTCTGAAAATGCCGTAGGTTTCGAGAAATCCATCTCATTGTGCGAATAGCCAGCGGTGTTTCCGAGAGATAGATCACGAAATCGCACTTTTATGTATGTTGACGTTCTTCGGTGGTCTTTAACAATGAGGTAACATCTGCAGAATATGCCACGCAAATTCCATTCAAGAAAACTGGCGATGCTTGGGTGTTTCCGAGAGATAGATCACGAAATCGCACTTTAGCATATGTTGACGTTCTTCGGTGGTCTTTAACAATGAGGTAACATCTGCAGAATATGCCACGCAAATTCCATTCAAGAAAACTGGTTGGCGATGCTTGTTCATTTTATACCCCTCAGATTTAGCAAATAAAATGAGCTTACCCAGCAAACATGGGCACATCCTACTTACCTATGGAGTTTGTGTTCCATTAGGTAAAACACTGTTATACAACTGCGTGAGTTGTGTAATGATGATGCGAGGGCCACCTCTGAGGGCGATTCTCTTCCCCAGATATGCATAATTATACTATGGACAATACGGCCTCACGAGATAACTGCAGGTGTATCGCTCACGCAATGATTCCTACTAGGAATATGGTGCTCCGTATTTGGAATACTTCATTGAGCGCAAATACAATTATGCTGACTATGGACATCCATTGCCGATCATCATGGCGACGGCGGCCGTTATTACTCATCTCTTCTACTTATCGTGATTGCTAGGCTCGTGTCTATTCGGGACGCTGATTTTGTTGCCCCACCTATGCACGCCAAGCTAATCCAACGGCCAACGACGGCCCTGTATACTGTATACTGTACGGTCGTCAAGCGTCTCGAGTGCTTATCGTAAATGTTAGGCCTGTGTCAATCCGCGACGCTGATAAGGAAACCTCAGCTGTGCATTGTACTCTGATCCAGTGGCTAATGACAGCCCGTCATACTAATATGTATGCGCGTTGTCCCTCACCCTCGCCACTGCCGGGCCCGTGCCCATGCACACAGCTGATTAAGAGGTTCCAGCTGTACGGCATACCCTGATCCAACAAACAGCGACGGTCCTTCACATCCCGTCATCCCTCTGCCAAGCTCACATCTGAAAGACATAAACACCCTTGGCGAACAATGCACCCATTTACCGTTTGCAGACCTAGTGTGTAGTCAGTCCAGTTCTTGTTTTCACGAGCCGAGTTTACTCGAAAGCGTTTCTGAGAGGAGAAATGTATAGTCAATTACAGCTGGTTCACATATTGCACAATGTCATTGAAAACGCGCCCAGTTAGGTAATCTGGACAGCAACTGACAGCAGGAACTCCACTGACATCGGTTGACAGCCATTTCCTGCAGCGTCTAATTGACAGGGATCTTGTGATCCTCATCCTGGAAGATATGTAGGAACGACGATACCCAAACATTTTGTGATCTCTTTCATACATATCTACCGTGGCAAGGATGGGCCACAACTATGCTCCCGCTACTCCTAATCAGGCACGGAAAACAGCCCTCTTCAGCAAACAATGGTTCGGTATACGCATACATGATCTAGCCGAATTCTTATGCTGGGCACACTTCTCAATATGATTCGCGCGCAAAACCAAAAACGCACTTTCCAATAGCCTCGTCATGAATTCATCGACACCAAACTACATTTGCTATGGCCCTAAAACAAAGACTGCCGAACACCTGGGGACGTCTCGGTTCCGCTAGGTCCCACAGCCATAAAACTAATCAACCTGCAACGTAGAGTGATATACGCAATTTCGGGTGGTGCTCCCTGAAATGTAAATGGCTTATTCAGCGACTGCTTGACCATACAAATAGTGGGTGCAAAAACATATCATTAAAAAGTTGTACAAGTTCATCAAAGTCAAAGTTTTTCGGGTATTTGTGGAGAATAAAAAATTAATAGACTTCTCATGCTTGCTTGTCCCGAGCTTCCGGAGTATCAGTTGTGATTTCGAACCATAATCCAAATCCGCGAATTCCGTCCAGAAATTTTATTCGAACTTTCCGAACCATGATTCAAAGTTGTAATTGGATTCTGCATCTCAGTGATACTAAGAATACGATTTATCTGTCAAGGACGAATGAAGAAGAACCAATGAAATCTGTCCCAAAGAAAACGGTTATTCCATTAGCTTTTATATAGTTCCGTTACGTTCAAAGCTGCTGGCAATGCACCTCGTCCCTTTCTGCCCTTTCAAGAAACAGTAGCGTCAGAAGTGCCACAAAAATGAAAACAAAAAAGAGTGTTGCCGCACAACCTCCTCGCAGCAAGGCAACAAACCACTCAGGCGAACAGTGCGTCTTTCAAAGTCCCACACAAAACAAGTACTAGCTTCTTTGAACCCGGATCGGAAACGTCAGAGGAAAATTGCACCAGTTATTTTAAATGACACAGCAGTATGTCTGCAACGCGATACCGCCACGACATCACGACCGTTTCAAAGATACCCGAAAAATAATGAGTATACCTCCGTTCAACCTCACAAATCGCTTCAGGAGCTTTCAGTGGAAAATTACAGTTGCTTTGTGAGCTTTCTTGTTCTGTGCCGTACAACAATATTCCTTTTACCGCGGTGTGTTGCCTAGCCAACGTACCAAAGCTGAAACATCTTGGCCTAGATTAGATTGATAGACTGAAGCCGATGGAAGATTGTATGATGAAGACTGCACGCAAACATGTAAACTCGGATGTCTTCAAACCTTTAAATGGATTCGATTTCGTGATCTATCTCTCGGAAACACCGCTGGCTATTCGCACAATGAGATGGATTTCTCGAAACCTACGGCATTTTCAGACTTACCACTTCCTAGTGTAGAATTTCTATGTGTAGTGTATATGCTCCTGTATTATTAAGAATCCTTTACTATGGTGATTTATTTAAGTGAACGAAATCACCAGGGCAATGAACACCGCCGACTCTGAATACGTTACCTGATGATAAAAAATCGCGAATTGTGGAAAAGGTTGACTCACATACAATGAACGTAACTTTCAGGTATTTTCCCACCGGAACAGATTTCCTCAAAGTTCTAGAATCTAAATGGCCTTTGGAGATGCAACATATGCGTAGGCGCATTCGTGCAAACAAATTTTGGTCGATGATTTTTGTTGCGAGTAAAAATTCCGTAGTGCACGCTAATTATTTGCAAAACATCGTGCACGTTGGCTGGCAACTTACAGAGCTTTTCATTATAGGTGTACGATCCTGCGCTGAGGCCGTGATCTCAAAGCAAGGAATAGGTTACTTAGCCTAAACGCACGATCTAGGTGTCCTATCTGACATGTAACGTGTAGTCTAATTCACCAACGGACGGTCAGTAATAATTGCGGCGAAACCGAATTCTAAGAACTTCACCTGCGTTTGTTCAGTAGTCGCAATTGGGCAGTGAACAATATATTGAATTGGACTTGGGCAGACAGTACAGATAGGTAGACCGTGGTTCTACAGGAAATTAACAGTAAATCATGAGGAGAGTTAAAGAAAGGCTTACGGCTAGATTGAACCTTGGGCAGTTAGCAACACAGGATGGCACACGAAGGGCAGCGTGCTATCGGACAAATTAAGCGGGAAAATTGTTCAGTTCAAAGTGGAACAAAATTTCAACAAGTCCATGGATAAATGTAAACAAATCGTCTATAGAAATGGTTGAGGTAGAGTCGGCTCAGTCTTGAAACTTGAGCAGTCACGGAAGGGTGATGAACTAGTCTGAGGAATAGGGAAACAAATAATTACGTCACGTAATTAACACTCCCGCGGGGTCAAGGGTGGACTTTGATCTTCAATGGTTTGCTCGAGGAGACACACATGTCGAACATCTCTCTTCAACAGTCCGGTCACCGTTCGAACCATGACGTCACGAACTCGTCCATCCTTTCCTGGCGTAACCGTTTGTACAACTCCCTTTGGCCAGGAACCCCTAGATACGGACGTATCGACTAAGAGAACCAAGTCCCCCACCTTAAGATCACGGCCAGATCCCACCCACTTGTGTCTTTGATGCAGCGTAGGTATGTATTCCTTTGTCCACCGGACCCAGAAGGTATCGGCTAACTGTTGTGCCTGGCGCCATCGTCTCGTTAGCTTCATGTTTGATCCAGGTGAGCTTTCGACTGAAGGGTTACTCTGGGGTAACGGGAGGTGATTAGTAGTAAGTGCCCCAAGGTCGAGAGGGTCATCTGATAATTTCGTCAGAGGTCGATCATTAATGATTTTTTCCACTTCAGTTAGCACAGTCATAAGAACTTCATCGGTGACCAGTTGATCACCAAGCAACGATCCCAGTATCCTCCGAATAGATCGTATCATTCTTTCCCAGACGCCTCCCCTGTAACTAGCCTTTGGTGGAGTAAAAATCCAATCACATCCCCGTTGTACAAAAGCTTTGGACACTCTCATGGTTCATCCGAAGTAGGCTTTGTCTGAG
>NW_008751819.1:693549-717377 GCF_000715545.1 Opisthorchis viverrini
TTTGGTGATCTTGAAATCTCGTTATTAAAACACTACCAGCAAGAAAGCAGACTAACCAGAAATATCGATCGGAAAAATAAAGTAAAATAAAAAAATAAACAGCGCAAATTTGAAAACTATCTTTTGTTGTGCGCCGATGACCTGCACATTAGCACACACAACCCAGATAGCACGACTTAATGCGGGCAAACAATGAAAGCAAGAGTGATAAAGTTAACGACGTGACTGAATGTGGACCACACTCAGCGTAAAGGTTTATAGTTCCGTTCCGCTCCGAGTGACATGATGTTCAAGTTCCTCCTTATAGTTAAAAAAATATCCCTCTGTTTCTTTGGTTCTCTTTGACATTGTATTAAAAGTCGGTCGGTCAGTTCGGTTTTTATGACATTGGCCGCTTCGGCTGTTCATGTAGTGGATACTTGTAGCTAAAGTAGGGATTAAAGCCGACGAATAATTTGTACCGCAATTTCAGACCAAGTTGTCCTTAATGCGCTGCTGATAGACAGGGTTATTCGGAACGTTTAAACCATGCTGATCCTGGATTTCCGCTGCGATTGACATGAGGGCCATGCTAAATTAGACCACCAGCAACCGCTTTGTCAAAGGTGAATTGTTTTCAGTTTCTGATTCGACGTAGCTCGTAAAATATTTGGCGGTAGAACCTTTTTTGACAATGTTTAAGGTCGGCTATCAGACTGTGCCAGTTAGTGAGATGTACTAAGGTCAATAAAAGCGTACCCGATTTTATTCTGAAACGGCTGCCATCCGCCCTGAACTCGATGGCATGGGCTCAATGCTACCTCCGGGTTTTTAAAATTGTGTCATGCAGCAAGATCCGGGGCTGCTGAGTTATTGGAAGCTTGCGTTATTCGAATTACGGCAGCTATGAGTCAGTTAGCACAGTAGTTTTTCTTTAAGAATCTCCTTACTTTCCATCCTGTTTTTTGTAGCTAGGCCTCGGGCTAAACTGTTTTCATTGTATGGAACTATGCTATTTACTTGCGGATTCGAAAGGCTTTTTCATTCGTCAGTGATGTCGAAAAAACATAGCTTTCTTCTTGTCTGCACGAAGTCAAATAGAACCCTTTACAGACACGTATGCCGAACTATGCCCAAATACGCGCCATGCCTTCAAATATCCAGCCAAGAGGAAACCCAGCGTATATAGAATAGACCTATTTGCAGGATCCGGAAAAAACGGAGTTTTCTCCTTGTCTGCACGAAGTCAAATAGGCCCATTTACAGACACGCATGCCGAACTATGCACAAATACACGCCATTCCTTCAAATAACCAGCCAAGAGAAACCCAGCGTATATAGAATAGGCCTATTTGCAGGATCCCACAGTGAATCGGAGGGTTAATGTCACGGGTTATGAGGCTTACATTTCAAGATGTCGTATTGTTTAGGTATCAACCAAGACAAAAGACCAAAAGTCAACCAGCAGTCAAAACTAACAATTTACTCCACTGCCGGCTGTCAGAACTAGTGAACACGGTTACGAAGTTGCCCAGTGTTCATGGGCTGACTCACCACTGAGCCGAAGAACGGCGCACGGCTGTAAAACTATAAATTGTTTATGTAGTTTAAGATGTCGGTGAGATTTTGCAACGGGAACACCAACCATGAAAAACGATTCAGCGGTCGGAGTAGATTTCCGTGCATTAACTTTATTGTTAGGTACATGCGTACAAATCAGTACATAAATTGTTATTTTCAGTTAACAATTTATAGGCAGAAGTTCACAGGAAATCATTTGGTATTATCCGTCATCCGTTGCAAAAATTTCGCCAAAGCTGTAGCAGATAGTTATTTGTAAAGGAAACGATTTACCTTTTCCAGCAGCAATGACCTCCTCGGGAGATTTTGATTTGCTAGCACGAGCGGCCTGTGGTTCAATGGTATACCTTTGAAACATCGCATTTGTACGTGATTAAACTCACTTTGTAACCAATCTTGTATGGTTATTACGGTATTCCCGCACGGTTTCCAAGCACTTTTCGTATGCTGACTTCAGTTTGGGATTGTCCGTAGAACTTACTAAACAAAAACATCGAATTTAACATGGCAAGTTCTCAAAAGCAAATAGCCGAAAAACATGAGAGCTAAACGTTTATTATTGTCACTGCCCATTAAAACACCGCCTTCAATTGATGAAACTACCCTGACACAAATTTACAGAGCATATTCATGGGCAGTTCTTGAACTTCTTTGCAACCCTTTCAGCTAAAAAAATGGACAGCCTGATGGAATAGTAACCAGAACGTTAGCCATATTACCGCTGCATCGGCTCAGAAAATGAAGGAATTTCCCGCATTTGAGCGGGAAGAGGGCTGGCTGACCAATTATTCACACCAAGTCCTTGTTGTGAAATGTTGATACAGCAGTCGGCAACAAACCGCTGCTTGGTTTGCCGCCTTCCATGGAGAATTTGAAGTGCAGTATTTTTCAACTCTGTCAACACAGAATGCTTGGGTTTTTATCGAAGACTGACAGCGTGCTGAATAAGCGGTGGGACCTAATCAGAACCCACCGTTCAGGTGGAAAAGCCTGCATCCAAGAGATTATAGGGATTGCTCTAGACTGAGGTGGTTGGCAAGGCTGTTTGCATCAACCGATACTTCAAATGTTGGGATTAATCGGACTATTTTGCATGTTCTCAGTGGTTTTCCCTGAGTGCCGATAAATCCTAACAAGCTGATCTAGGGAGAGGATGTATTCCTCCCGGGCGAAGGTCTGACAAAATACAGCCTCTTCTCGATTGCACCCGCCACTACGTCTCCCTGGTTGGACCGAAAGATGAAATGCTTCACCGAATGAATCAATGTCTGGCACCTGGGTTGAACTGATAGACTAAAACCCAGTTGGCAGCTTCGAATATTTAGGCTACTTCACTCTACAAAGTAGCCGATCGTGGCAAGTAAAGCAAGAAAACACCAGAAAGTTGGGCCTCTCATCGCTTTATGGACGCTTTCAAAAATCAACCTTGGAGAGGAGGCAGCAACATGCAACGTGACCCTCTGATACGTACCAAAACACAACTGGAAGGTTTGGCCTGGTCACTAACTAATCAGAAATGCGTTTGATGGATTAACAAACCAGTCAGTCAGTCAATCAAGGAACTGATTGAATATTCATTCATTCCTGCGGTCTTTTAACCAGGAATCTGTCATTGTGGTGACTCGTTAGTCTGCCACTCAATCAAACTCTGGTTCACCTTCTGACTTGCGGTTTATTTGCCAATTCATCTTTTTGGAGAACTTGTCTATGCATCGTTCTGTATGCCCGTTCCCAAAAGTCCACTTGTCTATTGGCCTCCGACTCTTCTAGGGTACGATGTCCAACCAAGAAATAAGTCTATTTTGACGTATTTCGTGCAAACCAATAAAAGAACTGGTAAGGTGAAATAAGCCGTATTTTGTGCTCTGCAACCATAAGTTGGGAATAAAAACGGACATTGACTTACCAATTTCCTTAATCCGGCTGTACTTGGCAACATCCTCGAGGAATTGGTTGTGTTGAGCAGTCATGTATTTTCTCATTCGACTGAAAAAGGCATCATCTCCTGCAGGTCGGAAGGGAAGTGCGTCTAAAACTTGCGGGAACTTTCCGTCTCACAATTATTATTGGCAATCAATGTTCTTTCAGCCAAGATCACTCTGCCAAAATGTACCAGACTGTGATAAAAAATGCTATGCAACTTTTTATTCCAGGATTCCTAAAACGAAGTTGTACGAAATTTCATTATTGTCCGCAGGAGCTTCCAGAAAAACATTATCGGTAAGACAACTGGTTGCGTTCAGTTCCACCTACACGGCACTTTGGAACTCAATTTCATGACAAAGATCACGTGGTGAGCCATTTCACGTGATAAATAAGAGCAAACCAGTGATCGGAGCGGACCAGACCAGTTCTGGTTCTTAATCTGAAGACAGGTTGATGGCTTTTTATGACCGTGATTCTTAGTAGCTCAGGTTTGGTAGATATTCGCCAATGCACTGGACAGCTGACGCACTGATGATGTGAACTCGACTGATGATGGAGTTTTCACGAGCAAGCGTTTCTTGTGCGCAAGCATTCTGGATCGGCATAAATTTACCGATGTAGAGGCGACAAACACCACTTTTTGGTCAACCCTTTGGTCAGCGGCGAGAATACTCCGAAAGTCTGAGACATATTTCAGGATCTCGGCGTGCAGTCCACCGGCTGACCGACTGGTCAAATAATTCAAACGGTTCTAAGACACTTTTCTTTGAGTTCTACTGCGTATCTTTGATGTGGATTCCATCACAACTGTGCAAGTGTCTTGGTGTACAGCATGGGTACAATGCGTATCTGAAGTGAATGTTCTTCATTGATGATCACCTTAATAGGCGGGACGGGTTGCAAAACATGGATCATAATGCATGCTTTTATTTGAGTTATTCCCTCAAGTTTTCCAGTCTGATAACATGTCAGTTTCTCCTCTACTCGCTTGGTATGGGTGGTAATCTCTGGTTGATAGTCCTATCAGAAGGACTCATACATCACGCGCATGCGACCAAAATGCGCGCCGGACGCTTCTACATCAGTTAATTGAGTTAAACTAAGGAAAATCGATTGGTTTCCTATTTGCGGTCACCCAAGTGATTGGCAATCGAAACATCTAAATCTGCAAAGCCATTATTATTTCTCTCTCGAAGAAGCCACCTATGGAGATCGCTGATGGTTTCTAAGTGTTTCAAAAGGATTACAATCAATGGAAACTGAAACGTCCTTGACTTTTCATCTGTCAGGTTTCTCAACATTTGCAAGAAGATTCTTGGCTAAGTCGGGATTTGATACAAATTCGGGGTAAGGCTTATGGTTTTCTATCGTCACTTTCAAACAAACGGAAAACAAAATGACGGTCAGACTGAGCCGCGTAAGTCCTCCATTTACGCAAAACACCGAAATTTGGTCAGATTTCGTATCGACTTAGGTATGGCTAAATCCAGTCGTGGCATTAGCCTTATTTCTAGCCTGCGCTTGAGGCACGTAGCTCACGAGTGCAGAACTCCATAGGAAGAACAGTTCACTTTCGGTTCACTGTCAGCGTTCCCGACGAACTAGGCCATCTTCAGTGAGAATCTGTACTCGGGGGAAAAATGAACTCGCCACGAATGTGATACAAACAATTACATTGAAAATTCTTAGAAAAAGTAACATTCGAATTTACACATTCAAATTTGACTCGGTCTCTTCAGTGAAGAGTTTTCCAGGAAGGGGCACGACATGATTACTATTACGTGGGCTAACCTGAGTCTCTTGCGGTCCGAGAATAACTTAAGTAGCAAACGATGTGATCCTCTGAATAACGCTGATTCTGATCAATACAGGGTTTATGCAGAAGGGCTGTGTTCGGTCAGTGGACATTTCTGTAGTTCAGTTCATTTTGATTTAGTCGAGACACAAACCTAGAGTGTGCACCCTCAATCCAACGAGCAACACTTGAATGGCCTGCACTCTTGTGTGGTCAAATCGGGGTGATTTCTTGGTGCTTTGGGGAGAGTTTGGATGTTGGTCTGTTGGCATTGACGACGTCACCTGGATTGTGGATGTAATGTCTGCAATCCAACTGTCAAGCTAATCGAACAGACCAACAATCACTCAGTGCACCCGGGAGACCTATGTTCCGCAACCTTGGGAAGAGTGTCTGACGATCTCCGTCAGTGCCATGGTGCATACCACTGATGAAACCTGGGAGTAGAATCTGGTTGAGTGTTCTAAAGCTCAGTACTTGTTTCTGAAGGAAGGTTGATATGGAACTTATCAGACCGAAGAAGTTCAACCGATCGCTAGAGAAGGTTCACTTTTCAGAACCCCTGTGCAAATGGGGTTTTGCTCTCATGTCTGATGGCTTATAGTCGCTTAGTTCGTGTTGTCTATTAGAGAACTCCACACTCAAACATCGCTCCTCCTTTCGCCAGGTTCGCTTTGTTTGAGCTAATACAGTAGGTGTTTCTCAAAACGCCCACTAAAGTTTAATGGTTGCATTTGGCAGACAGCTGCGTGAATACACTATCCCAAAGTGTCGTCCCTCCGGAGGACTGCCATATCCCTAATACGGACGAAAATGGTTGTTTACCTAAAAGGTCGCACTCGGGTGGAGACGCCCGTACGCTGATATCTAAACCTGGTTTGATGCGGCTGTCGTCTTTTTTCGTATGGATAATATCCTGCCTATATTTGATATTGAGGGGATTGCTGGTAGCTCAGGAATTGCACATGGTCGTTGGGTTGAGCCGAGCTAGATCGCGGCCGTAGGTCGCTACGCCCCAATTCACCCCCCTAAGAACGCATTGGCAGCTTTACCTTGATTGGGGATGAGAAGTTTGCAATCAAACCTCCCAGCTCATCAAGAACGGATAGGTCGCTACGCCCCAATTCACCCCCCTAAGAACGCATTGGCAGCTTTACCTTGATTGGGGATGAGAAGTTTGCAATCAAACCTCCCAGCTCATCCAAGAACAGATGGACAGTTTCGCCCATAATTCTGAAGTTAAATCATAGAGAGGCGATGAACAAAATACCACCGAGTGTCAGTTGAGCTTGACTTGATTTATTGGATACGGCAATGAGCACAACTGATACTTACTTGGATCATGTGCTACTCCAAGGAATAGGTCAGTAGCCTGCAGAAAGATAGACTGCGCTCCATTGGGTCCGGTGAATGTAAAGCGCCTGCCCAGTCTCTGATCGTTTTCTGGAAAACTCAGTACTATTAGGAAAACTCACCTACCTTTCTGCTGTTCGGTCCCGGAAAGGTCATCTAACACGTCTGGTGTTCGAACGCCTTCGTACAGCAAGCCGGATTTCAGGGATCCGATATTCCACCTACAGTGGGTTGCTAAAATTAGTACCAGTGGTTGCAACTTTGAAAATTACAGGAATATTGTTGAATTTCTGACGACCTTGTAACCCCGGTTTCAGTGAGGATATTTACTGCCATTCAAAATTAATCGAAGAGGTCATCTTCGGTTTCCGACACTGATCTACCGTAAACGAACTGACTGTTGTGAAACAGTGGACGCCCTGATATTTAAGCCATATAACCATACGATTTCAAACAAGAAACAACCAGAAGCTGCAAACGGTTTATAAGTCAGAAAGTTGAAACTAGCCCCACTGAGCAGGTGAATGTTAACCAGGGGTGACCTAGTGAGTCCCAGATTGCTCGACGACAGCTGATGAGTACCAGGATCAAAACATTAGACAGAGGGAACTTTGAAACACATGTGAGAATCGGAAGCCATAATCGAGTTCCTGGAGGTAATAAGGCCAGACCTATTGCGTCAAGGATGTTTACAAAATCGGAGCTATTCCCAACGTTCATGTGGTCAACAACAAATGCGCAATACGAAAGTTACCTGGCACAGTGCGATATGAACTTCTGGATATCACCGCAGGACGGGGCACAGTAAGCTGTCTTTGAAATGGTTAGCAAAAGATTTTGGAAGCCGACTAATAACGCACCTGAGTGAAGTATTTTTACCTAAGTGGGGTTTGGAATGCAGATAAACAGGCATTCCCGCACAAACGGCTTGCACCCACTGATGAGCGTTCACTTCTTACTCAGCCAATCGAAATTCAGTCACGGCGACTTTAACGGAGTGCCGGTCTAAGCGGAAATGCCGAGGAACATTGTACAGATGTTTCACCCTTAATGGGACTCATCAGCAGTGCGCATCTCACGAAACTCCATGGAGACTCGAGCCCGCGGTTTCCCAGGTTTGGAAACTTCACCACTCGGCTTCGAGCGGCAGATCAGCAGGGTTTTTAGCCCGCACTCAGACAAGATAAATCGTCTATCCTAGTACATTCACGGGATCCACATCACGTAGTTAGTAGCCCGACTGGTTTCTCGAGAAACGAATTCATCCTCATCGGATGAAGCTTTTTCTTCCTCTGATCTACTTATGGTAGTGTGTGGACAGCGTGGAGAGATCTGAAAGTGTATACAGAAATTGAGTCCTGTCAGTGAACCCGGTTCCGGCTGAGAGGCCTGGAAGCACTGGCGTTTAATTCCACACCAACTCCATTAGTGGGACGGAATCCCCAGTCTGTCAACTATTGGTTGGTTTGAATTAGCCAATAAAATGTCACTGTACTATCCAAAGATTCTCAGTTTGTGTGCATTCAAGTAGAATTTAAAGCTTGTTTGAAATTCGACCTCGTGCATTTACGGAATGGAACCAAATTTAACGGAAGATTCTACAGAATGGGCGAAAAATATGGTTTTTAGTGTCATAACAGGTCCAAGAACACGGAAAGGTAACATCTGGCACGGCAGGCATACTCTAAGATGGTCTCTGAAATCAGCGAGCTCCAAAATAGCGAAACTTGCATTCCCGGTCATGGAAATTGATATGAACAACTGAGAAAGTTTAGCGTACTGCAGAGAAACGACGATGATCTCCGTCGAATACCCTGTGTAAGTTAGCCATTACGATCAGCTATTTGAAACACACACCGACAGGATTCCATTTGTGGTTGAGTCACCTAATATCACCTAGTCAACTTCGGCCGTGGGGTTTAGGTAAACACGCTTTCTCCAAACTGGAAGTTGTCTGGTACGCAGTTTTTTTTAGATTAAACAGCCTTGATTAGGAATCTTTCATGATGCCCATTGCGTGATAATATACGTTTGACGAAAATAGATTTTTTGTGTAAACAGCGTATCTACATCTCTGCTGCTGTTCGCACGAGGAAGCAATTCTTCAAAATCTCCATTTTTTCACAGTGGATACATAGAAAGACTTGAACTTAAGACCATGCAACCTACAGTGCAAAGAACCAAAGCACGTTTGAATGAGGAAAAACTTTGTTTCTATAAGAATGCCCTACTTGGATGCAGGAAACGTCAGCAAAAAGACTAGACATTTATTCTTACCACTCCCAAACTATGCACCTCCACAATCACGTTCCATTTGAAAGACAAACTGCAGAACTCTATAAGCAATATCGGTGTTTATTTATTAGCCTTCCCGTTAAAAGTATCTTACGTCACGCTTGTAACAAGGCGTTTTTGAGGAGGTCTGGAAAAGCGAGCGCCAAATTCCAGTGGGGCAAACTTCTCCATAAGCAAACTTTTCTATACCTGTGCCGCAATTCTTGCTATCCGTTTGTCCCCACAAGATCATCTTAAATTATTAACATTCAGTTACTATTTTCAGAAACGCCCCCGCAACGCCCATTTTGTCGTCTCTTATGCCTGTTCGTTGTTGTCTTTCGGGCGGCTACTGGGACCCTTTTCGACGTTTTCGCGTCTAGGTTCTGTTATTACAGCACCAAAAAATCGTTCAGTTGTATCACCCTTTCGGTGCCTAGCTGCCATGCCACCCGAAAGAAGCACGAGGGCTGGGATACTGTCAGGTTGCCCAAGTGTAGATAGGAGACAGGAGTCAGGGCAGTAAATTTGCGTTCCAACGGCACCAACCCAAGCTCTTTTCCTAAAAGTTATCCAAAGTTCATATTTTAACCGTCAACATTCTCTTCCTCCCCTCAGGAGAATTATGTGTATTCGTATTTGAATGGAATAAGAATCCTGGTAAGTAAATTGCTATTCTTGTGCTGGATTACTTATGCTTGCTCCCTATTCTATTGAAGGCCGCAATCATTTATATCGAACAGTTATACTCATTTCCGATGCACCAAGTTATGGACAGTCTTCTGCTGCCTTAAGATGGCTCCATATCCACGCGAGGGAAGCGGCATTTCGGTAATGACTTGGCGGGATGCTTCTCAGACGTACCTGGTGACGTCGTCGGACAGGCGGCTTGAGGCATACTTTCAGGATATCATCGATGTTATTATATGTGGACTGATAATAAACTACTTGTTATATTTCAGTAGGTGAACGAGTGAATCATCAGGGGTAATCTTGGGTTTTCTACATTTAAGTTCAGCATCAGCGTTCATTGGTGCACCGCGGGGATGGTTGCCTGTTACTGAAAGTTTCCTGTCAGCAATGTACAGCTGTGGAAGTCCACCGCTCTCTACCTTTGGACACCTGTGTTCGGGTTCGTTCTTCCAAACAAAGCCTAGAATGGCAACACTGTGGAATATAGGTGGCTCGGTTGCTCTGATTGGTCGTCGGTCTGTTCGCCGAGCTTCGCGGCTGGATTGCAAACGTTTCATCACCAATCGAGGTGACATCGTCAGTGCGGGGTTGAGTGACCCACTCGGCTAACAGTCCAACAAAGAAAAAGCGTGAAATGGTATGACGTTCTATCATTTGCAGGGAAACATTCAAACTTTATTCGTCCGGGATGATATTAGTGGTAGTCTTATGCAGTGCTCTGTTTTTGTATACGGCAAGTTTGTTTCATATGTAGGATTACTTTGATATCATTTTACTACAGCGATATCTTGTTCAACTCCAACAGCATGAAAACGGATTTGCTTTCAGGGCACTACACACAGTAAAAAAGTTTGTAATTGTTCTTCTGCATGACGAACTCTTATTGTTATTTTTTTTCAGTGGCACCGTTTCGCTTTCTAGTTGTAATGGGTTCTTGCAACCAACATTAGTGGGGCCTTTAGTGACCTTGAAAATTCATCCATTCAAACCAACCGCTAAAAGTAAGAGGCCATCCAAATTCACACTAGGAGTAAATGCAACATTTATAAATGTCTTCACTTCCAAATCAACATAAATTTGGAAAAAGTAAATTTGGTTTGTGCCTAGCGATTAGTGCGAAATGTTGATGCCAGTTATTCAGCCGGTGTCGGGAGAATCTGTAAATATTGAACACCCATGAGAAATGTTTGCGATTTCCTTGATTCATTAAGTACACAAAAAGCAACACAGGTGTGTTCACACGAAAAACGTGCGAACTATGTTGATACACATAAATTTGATTTGCAAGAGAGAGCAAAACAACACTCACCCCCAAATAAGCGGCTTTAAGCTAAACATAAACTCCTCTGGATCTAGCCAACCTGCATGTAAGCAAGGGAGAGAAACGAAATAACATGGTCTACAAATAACGTCGTTGGTCACCGGTGAAAACAACCAATCAAAGAAGTACATCCATTTGGTTTTCGGCATGTGTTCATACGTATAAGCGTTTAGAAGTAGAGACGCTCGTGTGTCATACTAGAGTAAACTTATGATATTCGCCATTTCAAGACAGTCATCCCAGGAGTTAGGACTTCACCGCGATAGCAGGGGTGTCCACCATATACGCTGATCTGAGTGGTCCAATCAAATCAAGGGTGCTGAGTTTTCAATTCCTTCGGATTACGATCCACACGTAAATACAGAGCAGAGTTGTTGTAGCTGCTAAGGACGAATACCCTTGAAGGCTCATTTTAAGTGTATACACATTTTAACTCATTCTGAATGACAACCGAATGTCACCACATAACAACAGAGAGTCTCCTCAGTAGAGTGGTGATCAAAGTGCAAATGATCAGTCTGGACAACCAGGCACACAGCTCAAGGACATGTTCAGAGGATGATGCACACCATAGCACCGTTGTTGAACCACATAAAGCTTCTAGATTCTGTGTTTTACTTCAGGCAGATGAATTACAAAACCAAGCATGCATCGCAAACCCACAGGGAGAGAGCCCCGCTTTTAGGAAGATACCTCTGGAGGACCGTAAATCTAAATGTAAATGCTCAACTAAGTTCGGAACTACTAGATGCTTCAGGATTATTGATTATCAGGACCATTCTCGTGAGCACACAATGATACTCAGATTGGAGACAGCCATGAAGAACCGAAGAATTCGATAGAGGTCGGTGGTTGAGGTGCAAACGGAAAGTTCGTGGTTCGAACACAACCGGGATCTCGACAGCTCCTATCTAGGCCTGTGTGACCTGACGGTATCTCAACTCTAGTGCTTCCTTAAAGTGACATCGTAGCTAGTCACTGGAAGGGTGTTACAACTAACGGATTATTGTCGCTGATCAGATGTCTTGTCAAATTCCAATAGCCAGTGTTCAAATACAGGTGAACACTCTCTGACCCGTTACGTGGAAGGGCTCCTCGCGTAAGTATTAATTATTTTGTCAAAAAATCATGTCAATTTTTCTCGCTTTAAGACCTCAGACATACAACTCACCATAAAATCTTTCCAAAACCTTTGGCATAAACTGGAAGACCTTGGTTATTTGTTCAAGTGAATCGATTATCTTGTCGGCATTCAATGGACTTTGAGCCTCTATTGCATTTAAGATTGCCTGGATGTAGAGTAGGTGAGAGAAATTGAGGGCACATTTCATTTGTGTATTTCAAGGAGACAATCAAGAGTACGAACGACATTTTTGTAAATAAGAACGCAGTTTTCTATGCTCTATTTGAAATCACACTCCGGTCGGTTGAATCAGGCCCGCTACTTGCCGCAACTCCGTGCTAATGAGCAAATGAATAACTTCAGAAAGAATCATTCAAGAACGTCCAACCATGGATAGAAAAAGCAGATGATAACTGTTTCACGGATTCAGTCTGTTCGGAAGTTCATTCAGTCTAAATCCACGAAGCACAGAATCGGGACTCGAACCCCGGGTTTACGAAATGTAAGGAGACTGTGTCGCCAAAGCTCCACCGGTGCACATCGATTTCATCCGAATTATTAGATCTGAAAGGGTAAGCAGTGCGAGTTGTCTGCACGATGCTTGGCGGATCACTGATAACTCTCCCGCTTGAGCTGATTGGATGATCTGTTGTTCGACCCTTTTCAGTCAGACAGTATCACAGACACCTGGACAGTTTGACAATTATGTTTAATTAATTGTGAGTAGTTGCGTAATTCGCACATGTTTGGAGCTCAGAGCCTGGGCAATCCCGATGAGCTGTACAAAGCTAGATTTCGGTGTCTCCTCTCCTTCGGTATCAACTGGCCAGAACAGTCATGTTACAGAAAACGGAAGACTGATCAACCTGTTGGTCTCACGTTTCCTTCGAGTGGCATGGTAGTTAGGCAGTGAAAAGGTGCTATAAGCGAACGATTATTTTATGTACTTTAAGCGGCATTCAAGTCCTCTCTTGATGCCGTTTTACAGAGAAAATGCAATTGTGTGTATTCATGCCGACTGTGCATGCCTGTTGTGCGGTGATACCTCGTTGGATGTTTACTGTCATGAATTTGGGGTATGTTACGAGGGGCTTCGGAGAGTGTAATATTATCAGTAGTATATTTCTTGAGGTAAGAGAATTATCAAGAGATAACGGCTAAGTTGCGCACTCGAAGCGGCCACTGTAGTCTCTACAGTCACTGCACTCGTGGACTTCCTGGATAGCGTCCAGTATTTTCGTTGTTGGCCGAGTACTTAAGACCTAGTTGGAGCGTAAAAATCCAAAAATGCAAAAGTTGTCTAAATACTGGATTAAAAACGCATAAATGATGGAAACTGTACGCTGGTGACCGAATGTACCTCAATATGTGAGAAACCTCGGTTGGACTCACTAGGGTTTATCGGACAGCAATAACGCGATACGAAGTGACTCAATTAGTGATACTAGAAAAGACAAGGTCAAAATTCATAGTCCCGTTGCACATAGAAACAACGGAATCACACATTTCTGTGTGAGAATACCCACCTTTCCTTATCTGATCGGTCGTGCCACTTGATTTGCATCAGTTAGGGGAGAGAACATGACACTTTTAGCTGTGTGTTCCCACTTTTGTTTCCGTATTTTTGAACCTCCCAACAAGCTAAGTCTATCAGTCATATTCATCTCATCCGTTTTGTAGACGCAATTATCACAACAGCGTCTGATTTGCCAAGCGAGATGATCGCTCACCACTAGCATAGTACATTCATGGGCATTCGGTACTGTGACCGTTTAGCGTAATAGAGACCGGGCATATTGTTCCATAAAGTTCAAATTGGAAAAGAGCAGATCGATCACTGTAGAGAAGGCAAACGAACCGGGGAATTTCTTAGTAGCGCCACAGTTCTAGTGATTGGCCTGGATGAGCGAACTCGTAACAGTAAATCGCCTCAACGGAGGCAGACAAAACAATATGTCATTTTCTATAGAGGAAAATGTCGGTAGCTCAGGTAGCGTAGATGGTCGTTGGTTGTGCACAACCACTAACCCACCGCTACGCACCACTACGCTCCCCAGTAACGCACTGATGATGCCACCTCGATTGGTGATGAAGCGTTTGCAATCAAATTACCCAGCTCAGCGAACAAGCCAACGACCAATGTAGTATAAGTTCGCACAGAAAGCCCATTTTCCTGCAATAGAAACCAGGAATGACCGGCCTTTGGGTTGACTAGGAAAGCCAATATCAGATGAATAGATCTCATTACAATGATCTACCCACAGTTATTCTCCCAAAAAAGGCCGAGATTGAAAAAGTTCGTATATTTCTTCCTACAGGTAAGTTCTCTCAAAATTGAATGAATGTGATCCCAAATCAAACTAACAGGTGATTAAAAATTTCTCTAATTCTGTTTCGAATCCAATATCCGGTAGCTTTCGTCTGAATTTACCTCTTGATATATGTTGTATCTCAAAATGCGCCCTCCTAATTTTAGGAGATACCGTTCTTTTCTCAGTGTAGGCTGTGGGCGGTACCTCGTCATGTGAATACCGACTTTAAACTGGACTTTAAAAAAAACCATCGGAACTTTCTAGAGGATTCTGGAAACGTCAAGAGCAATTCTCACTCTGCTCCACCACTATGAATTGAATACGTCCACCTAGAGTATCCACACAGAACCTTGTAAACGAAATCATTACAACAAACGGTAGAACGACTTACATCCAGGCAGGGCGAATAACAGATTTCCACGAGAGCATGAAGCTCAATGTATGGCTTCCATCCTTCATGATGAGAAAGCTGGTGTATGGTTTTTGGCAGGCTAGACGTAGTAAAAACGGAGTAGAACGTGGAGCAATGAAGTGATCGCCAATGTTTGGATCGATTTTCGTAATAAGTGAGGATAAGATTATCACGCAAATCGCAGTCGTTGCTATGAGGAAGGCCACATTAATTACCCGGTTGCTGTACCTAAGCGCTCGGTGTTTACTGCAACGTTCGAAAAGGCAAAATTCGTTGTACGGACAGAGCTCAACTGGGGCTAAAATATACCACAGAAAGTCTAAAAATATATTGTCAATTTAATTATCTGACCATAGTTAGGATATTCTGTTGAAATTCCCTCAACTTGGTGTGCTTCGCTGAACCCAAACCTACGATGCAAACGATGAAGTAGCCGGGGGAATTGGTTCCCTATCACGGCTGAATATTGGTTATGTTTGACCCAAGTGGAGAAACTTCGGCTAATATTGTCAATTAGAGCAGCTTGAGAGTTTGTATGTCGGTCGTCAAGTCTCTAAAATGAGAGGGAATTTGACTGTTATGAAAAGGGTTTGCAAAACAACATAGCCTAACAAAAATTACAGGACTACTGTGAATGGATCAGTAATATCTGCGTTGTGTCAATACTTTTTCCCGAAAGGAACCGCATTCTGTTTCAACCGTCCTCCTATCATTTCATCTCATCATTCAAGTGGTTCCTGGCTTCAGTAATCCATGCTTCCTCCACCCTAGTTTTGTACCTTGCCCATATCTGCAAATTTGACTGTATCCATTTTCTTAGGTGGTTCTAGTTATATTTTGCTGCTTTCCACACAGCTCCAGTGCCTAGTGCCGGAAAAAAGACACAACAGCTTTACTGCGAACTGTCGACTGTGAGTGCGCGAGTGCGAAAATGCAACGGCCTTAAGCGATTTTACTGGATGGACACTGTCTGACCTTGATCCAACACTGTCCTGAGCTTTCTGGCTTTGATACGAGGCTGTCACGTGCTGTATATTGAGAGGGCGTTGTCTGACCTTGATCAAGCGCTGAGTCGCGCTGTCTGGCTTTGATACAAGGCTTTTGCGTGCGCCATATTGAGAGGGCGTTGTCTGTCTGCCTAGCATCTAACGGAGCTGAGTAGATTTCGGGCATTTAGTGGCTACTTTCAGGAATCTGACACTCGTGATAGTTCTTTATTGCTATCCCGGAATTCTCCCTGAGAAGTCACGGTGTTCTGTGCTGGGTCAGGTCGGAAATTGAGATTATTGAAGGAAGACAGCAACACGACGAAATTCGACTTCAACCGTGTATCTTTATGATATCAGTAAAGTCCCTTGGATGATCGTTATATTGACTAGTACTGTGCCTCTTTTTTTCACACACTTTAATGCCCCGTTGATCGGGAACGGAGAAACAAGCACTGATGTCATTACCGTGCACTACTGTATTTCTGTGGACTCAGCAAGAAGTGTGCTCGCGAGGCAGCGGGTTTTCATGTTGTAATGTATTTTTGAAGTCATCTGTAATGTACCCAGCTTCACCGAACCACACATTTTTTCCTATGGGCCGTGTTCAACTTAGGTTAAAACTTTCACTCCTCGCTTTTTGTCACCCTATTGTATGCTCATCTGATGTATTATTGTAACAAAAGAACGACTGATCACATAATACCGCCGGAGCGCGTGTCTTATCTTTACGACTGATCACATAATACCGCCGGAGCGCGTGTGCTTATCTTTACTTTTGAAGAATTAAGGAGACAAGCGGCACCTCTTGATTGTGTCATTTATTCACATTGAGTATCGCTCATCCGGTTTCTCATGAAACAGAACGTGATTGCGTGTCTGCTCGGACCTGTGGGTGATGTTCAGCTGATGGCTGATATGTCCAGAAATTGAGCCAAATAGTCAGAGATAGCTTTGGTCTAGACAGGCACGTGACGCTGCGTGTGATTTAGGCCCATCTCTATCACCTAATGGGACGTGCGATATGTGTTAGATGCGACTAACTGTTCATTAAAATCGATTGCACACTAAAGGGAGCGGACAACTTCACCACCAAGAATAATAACCGCCGAGATTATGCAAGATAGAAACATTTTATCCTTCTATTAAGAGAGTGTGAGGTCAAAACTGCTCGGTAGAATAGGATGTTATAGTCGTGGGTAATTTTTTTCTACCTCTGTTGCTGTTGAGATTTGTGAAACATTCTCAATTGAACAACAGGGATGGGGGATAAGTCAAGGTGACCAAACATAGTACATATAGGTGTCCCTTGGATATACTCATAGAGGCAAAACCAGTAGCTCAGATGAAGTCGTCAGCAGAAGTGAGGTACATGCAAGGTTGTTAACTAGAAAAAATTGGTGTGAAATTTCGAGAGAGTTGCAATTTCTGCCGTTTTGTAGAAAAAAACTCAACCGTGTTTGCAAATGCAACTAGTGGGCAAAGGCGGACGAATCCAGACGCCGGAGACAGAGATGGCTTACTTGCTCTGTCAAGAAAGAACGGAATACGATTTGGGATTTCACGGTTCCAAGTTGGCGTTGATTAGTCGCGTCGACATTGCACTCATTGGGGGTTTTAGTGTCCTCAGAAGCAGCAAAGGGTCTCCTATGGTGTATTGTGGTGAACCTAATGATGATGGCTGAGTAAGTTCCCCTGTCTCTGGCGAATTCTACAGAAGACGACAGCAGATTGCCAAGGTGACTTCTAAACGTGGTCTGTTGATAGAAGCACGTGCCTTACACATTCGAGTGCGTGAACGGGAGGACGAAAGCACATATCAGCTACATGGCCGGTCTTGTTTAGACCAACGTCGTTGGAAAGGCTATAGGCCAAACGATCACCATACCACCGACAAACCTTACCATATTGCGAAATATTGGCCTCTAAGGAACGCTCACGAACATTGTAGGCCGTCAAAGGAACACAGCTCCGCAGGTTAACCGTATTTGGGTGATTCATCAGCCAAAGGTCTTGAAGTTTTTACATAAATCACTCATTTGGATGGTCCTCCGGTCAAATCGCCATAATTGTTATATAAGTGGTTGGGGATTGTAGAATGCGCTTTCTGATTGTTTCTTACAGGACAACTCACAAATATAGACCACTCGAAAATACGTCCGGTCGACCAATGCGCGTCGAAGATCTGAAATTGACTAAGCTTTGTGATATGACGCTAACGGAATTGCACCCTTCATCGAAGAACCGCAAGGTTCACCATCAGCGATCACATGTCTTACTGGTCCAAAATCATGTGAAATATGATGTTTGTATCACAAATGGACGATTTTTAATCAACTTGTTCTTTCAACACATGTTATTTCCAAAGAAGCAGAGGCGTGTTGGAGACCCAAACAAACCGAATATCACCATGATCACCGAATCTATGAAAGACGGAGAATCCTCTGAGGGAGAAGATATTCCAGTTGCGATTTTAAAATCCCTTTCAACCGTAATCCTCAAATCTCTCTGTAAGTTTTTGCTTCCAGTACGGGACATCATCCTCAGGACAGAGGTGAAGTTGAGCACTACCGCCGACTTGCCTAGACGACGATCGACAATCTGAACAGATGGTTACTTTGATGAATGTCATTGTTCTCTCATTGTTGTAGTTGAAATTCTCGTGTTCTTTCCGATGTCGTACTGCTTCCAGGCAAGCGGTAAACGCAGTAGTTTGAATCAAGACGGTTTTTATCGGATGAGAATCGCTGGGAAAAATATGTTTTCCCAGGTTGAACCCAAGAACACCGATCAGAGAATGCATCTCGCCTTGTTGTAGGCCCGTTACTGTGATCAGTATCACCTTAAGAACGACGAGGCCATGCGTTTGGCGAGAATGACGCTAGAGTGTCCATACAAAGTACGGTCTTCAGGACATACGAAAGATAACTTTGGTGTCTCGCATGGTAACTCGATGTGTTACAGACAGGAGAGGTACTGAACAAAACGGGCTCCATATCGTCTATGAACTCCGTCACTTGAAACGTCAGCTGATGGTGGCCTGGTATCGAACATGATGTGGAAATGACGATGCAAAAGTGTGAGGCATGTCAGCAAAATAAAACTTTGCCCGTAGCAGTACCCATATCACCATACCAGTGGCCGTCACGACCGTGGAGCCGCGTACACGTGGAGTATTGTGGACCTGTTGAAGGTTATAAGATCCTTGCGATTGTCGATGCGTACTTCACGTGGATAGAAGCGGTGCCCACTAGAACTGCATCTAGAACTTTGACCACTTCGCAGCAGTTTTGCATCGCAATGTGTACCTGATATGATTGTTTCCGATAACGACACGGCTTTCACCTGTGCAGAATTTCAACTGTTTCTGAAAATCAACGGGATACAACTTGTTTTAGCAGCACCATTTCATCCCGCTTCTGATGACCTGGTTGAACGCGAGGTGGCAACCGTAAAGAATGATGAAGCAAAGCCCAGGTCTTCTACAAACAAGATTGGACATGTTTTTATTGCAGTAAGGAGTTACGTCGCAGGCCCGGCACCCTGCGAGTTGCTAATGGGACGAACACTCGAACACGTTTGGATCTGCTATGGCCGGATTTCGCGGTCAAACAACGGGAGTGTCCCATGAAGCAACACGTCCGACCTCGCACAATAGGAAGTGGCGAGGATGTTTACGTCAAACATCAGGTGTCAGATAAGGAACGGTTGTGTGACATCGCCAAACTGTAACCTTATCGACTTGCTGTTAGAAGACGGGAGGATAATACGCCGTCATTTAGACCATACCAGGTCTACGAAGCATGGGCCAGAGGCGGAATAAACACCTGAGCCGACAGTACAGGTGGACTCCGGATCGAAGCAAGAGAGTTTGGAAACAGCTGCAGATGCGTCAAGGTGCCTGCGCCGGTCGCTAGGGTGTCCAGGCCGGCCGAACGTCATCAAGCAGGAGCTGGCTAGATCCAGTGGTGGGGGACTACAGTAGTCGCTTCGGTGTGTCTGAGCTTGCGCGTGTGCATGCCCGTTCGTCAGTACATCACCAATCAGTGCCTGATCGGATGCGTGTCTGATTGGTTTGCACGCGTGCGTGTCTATCCCTCAATACTGCTTGTGGGATGACTGGTCATGTGACTCAGTTGGTAGCTTACGCGTTAGAAGGTCGGCCTGTTTGGCCGCGTGCACTCAATACAACCGTGCCCTTACCTACGTGTTTCCTTTGAACTTGTAATACTGTGTGAACCTGTCAGCAATCATTGCTGCTGTATACCTCATTTCTGAAGTCGAATTTACCTATCGTTTGCACATATTTCTCAATTCATCAACGCGAACAGATCACACAACTGTTGAACAATGCTCACATTTCATGCATTAAGTGATTAGGAAAGCAATTGGAAATCAATATCTCGCGTTCGTCTGATACGGATATGAAATAGCAATCGAAACTCACTCTTCTTGTCCAAGATAGTAGCAGTTTGTGAGAACCAGGTCGTGATAAGTTATCACAGGCTTTAAAGCAAGCTTTTCCGAAACTTCGACCAATGGGACTGCTAGCTGTGGTGGAATCGACTTTGGAAATTTAGGGGAAGAAGAAACAGGTGGCAGACTGTCAGAATGTTTCGTAATTTCACATAAATGTCATGCGGAATTAGAACAGGAATATCACTTCTTCGTTATGTGAAAGTGCCAAGAACTCGAATCAGCAGACAGCCCACGATCGAATGATATTGACTGTTATATCGATTCTTTGTATACACCTTCCCCGAACAAGATCGGGTTTGAGGTTAGAGTTTCTAGGAGAAAAACAGGTTTATTCTTTCTGGTGTAACTTTTGGCCAGCTAAAAGATGTCCTCGGTTGTTTTAACCGATGGAGCTAGTGTACCTGGCCTTCTCATCTAACCTGGTTTCTTGCTCCAGGAGCTTGGTAACGCACTAGTTCCTCAACTGACCACGATCTATTTGAACCGATGGGGTGTTCAGCAGACTGTGAAGCAATCGATTTTGCCCACAAAATTCATGTTTGTCCGAGCTGCTTTTTCATTGACGTCGTTTTAGTCACAAAACCTCTAACGAGGGTAAACTATTGTTCAGCGTGGGCTTACTATAATCATGAATTGGGAATCCCATTGTCCATGAACATCCCTTGGTAGTGGAGGTTAGACCCGATTTACTTCACAATGAATTCGAGCCACCCTTGCATAGCTGTTTGTCCTGAAATTCAGCCTTGGCTTTTGGGATAGCCTATTTGGCACTTTCAGAATGAAACTGAAAGCAGATCGTTCCCGTGGTAACATTTGGCCCCCTCTGTTCTGTCTTTGGGTTTCACTGTTAAGATAACTTCCAACCCAATTCACCTTTTAAGCAGATTCTATTGAAATATTTTTATTTACCCAGGGTTCCACAACTCGACTTGTTGGTCGCATCATCTAGGGAGCGATCTGTCTCCTTGTTTCTAGGCGACCAAACACTGAGGGACATTTTGATGCTAAAATGTGATTAGAGCAGCTGGGTGAATATTCGAGACACAAAACGTTGTTTCCAATGCGTTAGTAAATGACTATTCTGAAAGGGCCCCACCGAAACTAAACCGCCGCTGAATATATTTTCGTTTCTTTGATCCAACCGGTTTAAAAATGTTTCTAAGCCGCCTAATTTATGATAACACACTTCTCAAAGAAATTCTCGTTTCCACTTCGAGTATGGGTTTTCTACTCACAAAACATCCCATCTTCCCAGGCCATCATCTGATTTAGCTGTAGTTTTGAACGCTTTTTAATTTTATCTGCATTCAGTCCTCAAGTGGCAGGTGAAACAGATATTTACCCAACTGGCGCGCCGGTTCATGGGATCAGACAATTTAATCACGTGAACCCGGGTCTATGTTTCCATGATAAGCCCCAAGTAGAATGAAATCAATTGTGGGCCTGCAGCGGTCATCCTCTAAAGAAGAATGGACATTCCTCTCTTCTAGATGCACACAGTAGATCGGCAGACAAATCGGTCCAGCACACAAACACGAGCGCGCACATGACAGGATATCGACCGAGCCCCAACTAGTCTCCACGTTTAGCAGCCATACTGTAGAGCAAACGTCTCCTGACCTGAAACAATTAGTCTCCTTCTGACTTATCATTTTAAGCGTTGTATTTCGTTTTATCAGGGTTCTCCTAACTTCAGTAAGAAGTATTCTTAAACACGCATCTCTTGTTTGTCTTTCTCACCTTTTGACTATTAGGTTGATTAAGTTACAAATAAAGATTCAAGCAAACTTGTGAAAAGTCACTTTCAAATCAATTTGGTTTTCACGGAAGACCCGTCTGATATTCTACAACTGAAGGTGCCGCACACAGGCCATCTCACGTTTCAGTTGGTACGATATTCGAGATATCGCAGTATAGTTTCATAGAGGAAACTACACGCAAGGTTGCTGAAAAGTCTTCGACAGCCCACGACCGGTTTCGCTAAGTAGGCGCAGTACCCGAGTTTCCGTCAACCTTATGATCTAACTGAACCAAATTGGACTGTTTTCGAGAAATACACTCATTTGAAAATCAATTTGGTTTTCACTCAAATGAATCTCTCGTTTATGATATTCTACAACTGAATGTGCCTCACACAGGCCGTCTCATGATTTAGTTGGCATGATATTCGAGAATTCACAGTATATTTTCACAAAGGAAACTACTCACAAGGTTGCTGAAAACCATTCGGAGAGTATTCAGCGACCTTGTGAGTAGTTTCTTTTATGATCGTATGATGTCGTTTTGGCATCTTTTTACCTCGCCATTTGTCAACTTGTAAAATGCCGGCACGATTCTGGCTTCCAGTAAAAACTAATCCTGAACCATAGCCTCAAATGTCAACCTATTACATCATCTTAACTATAGAAAAAATCTGTTTGTAAATCAATGAACCAGTTGAATGCAGTTTTACGCCACATTCATTTTTGACCACGTTGTGCATCATGTGCGTATCGCACCTGCAAACCCGTTAGATAATGGCGCCTGGCCTTTCACACTTTGTCAATAACCACTGGGTCCCCAATTCTGGCCGAAGCTTTAGGTTAGCATTTCTGGGGATATATATTCGAATCTTCAGGAGTCCAACCAGCGTACAATCCACTTCGAGTCTTTATGGCTGGAATCCGTGATGCCAGGCCTGTAGCAAGACTCCACAGGATGTACTATAAGCTTTAAAACCGGTAGACTCCAAACAAAGTTAGTTAAAAAACGACGTTTCTGGACGAGAAACTCACAGACACACGCGGCAGGCAGTCAGACGGAGTTAACCAGATTTGGAAATGAGAAATTCGTGCGGGTAAGCGAAAATCAATGACCCTCTCCGATTGAGAGTTAAAGGTTTGCTGCAACCATTATCGGAGTGCGTGTGATCTTACTGCCTAACTTGTTGGTCTCAAGTTGCGGTAACTTGCTTTCGCACAAAAAGCTAAACAGTTTCTGCACAGAATATTGCCGACGAGGCAGTAACAATCATACACACATACACACGCACACCAGTCGATTGGAGCCTCCAAGGTGATCGATAGTACAACGACGAGTGACGAAAAGGGAATAACTGAGTAAGGCAGACATCTGATTGTCGATCTCGTTACACAGCCCGAAGTGGAACTATTTAGAATTCCTTTTCGAAAAAGCTTGGTAACAATCGGTAGATTTATTGCTGGGCAACGTTTCGCTTTTAAAACAAAAGCTTCATCAGGCCAAGTGACTAGGTTCCGAGGTTGGTCAAGATTTAAGGAGGAAAGAGAACCAATCAGCTAAGTCAAGCTAAATCTCTGTTGGGTGTCGGCCGAGGGATTTTTAGTGTGTTGGAGTGGTTGAACAAGTGTTGGGTCAGTGGGGGAACCTACGTGTGTTTGGGTCCAGCCTAGGGTCTAGTTCTTCTGGTTCGGTTCATTTGATGGTCCCTCTTGAACTTCGTCTGAATCTTCTGTCAGTCTGTGCGGGTGGGCTAGTGCTAAGAGGGATGCTGTGACCTTTGGTCGGCTGGGGTTTCCACCCCCACTTCCCGTTTTTTTTCTAATGATCCTAAGTGGATTGACAACCACACCGTCA
>NW_008751819.1:719803-735873 GCF_000715545.1 Opisthorchis viverrini
AGTTTGGTTTTCACGGAAGACCCGTCTGATATTCTACAACTGAAGGTGCCGCACACAGGCCATCTCACGTTTCAGTTGGTACGATATTCGAGATATCGCAGTATAGTTTCATAGAGGAAACTACACGCAAGGTTGCTGAAAAGTCTTCGACAGCCCACGACCGGTTTCGCTAAGTAGGCGCAGTACCCGAGTTTCCGTCAACCTTATGATCTAACTGAACCAAATTGGACTGTTTTCGAGAAATACACTCATTTGAAAATCAATTTGGTTTTCACTCAAATGAATCTCTCGTTTATGATATTCTACAACTGAATGTGCCTCACACAGGCCGTCTCATGATTTAGTTGGCATGATATTCGAGAATTCACAGTATATTTTCACAAAGGAAACTACTCACAAGGTTGCTGAAAACCATTCGGAGAGTATTCAGCGACCTTGTGAGTAGTTTCTTTTATGATCGTATGATGTCGTTTTGGCATCTTTTTACCTCGCCATTTGTCAACTTGTAAAATGCCGGCACGATTCTGGCTTCCAGTAAAAACTAATCCTGAACCATAGCCTCAAATGTCAACCTATTACATCATCTTAACTATAGAAAAAATCTGTTTGTAAATCAATGAACCAGTTGAATGCAGTTTTACGCCACATTCATTTTTGACCACGTTGTGCATCATGTGCGTATCGCACCTGCAAACCCGTTAGATAATGGCGCCTGGCCTTTCACACTTTGTCAATAACCACTGGGTCCCCAATTCTGGCCGAAGCTTTAGGTTAGCATTTCTGGGGATATATATTCGAATCTTCAGGAGTCCAACCAGCGTACAATCCACTTCGAGTCTTTATGGCTGGAATCCGTGATGCCAGGCCTGTAGCAAGACTCCACAGGATGTACTATAAGCTTTAAAACCGGTAGACTCCAAACAAAGTTAGTTAAAAAACGACGTTTCTGGACGAGAAACTCACAGACACACGCGGCAGGCAGTCAGACGGAGTTAACCAGATTTGGAAATGAGAAATTCGTGCGGGTAAGCGAAAATCAATGACCCTCTCCGATTGAGAGTTAAAGGTTTGCTGCAACCATTATCGGAGTGCGTGTGATCTTACTGCCTAACTTGTTGGTCTCAAGTTGCGGTAACTTGCTTTCGCACAAAAAGCTAAACAGTTTCTGCACAGAATATTGCCGACGAGGCAGTAACAATCATACACACATACACACGCACACCAGTCGGTTGGAGCCTCCAAGGTGATCGATAGTACAACGACGAGTAACGAAAAGGGAATAACTGAGTAAGGCAGACATCTGATTGTCGATCTCGTTACACAGCCCGAAGTGGAACTATTTAGAATTCCTTTTCGAAAAAGCTTGGTAACAATCGGTAGATTTATTGCTGGGCAACGTTTCGCTTTTAAAACAAAAGCTTCATCAGGCCAAGTGACTAGTTTCCGAGGTTGGTCAAGATTTAAGGAGGAAAGAGAACCAATCAGCTAAGTCAAGCTAAATCTCTGTTGGGTGTCGGCCGAGGATTTTTAGTTGTGTTGGAGTGGTTGAACAAGTGTTGGGTCAGTGGGGGAACCTACATGTGTTTGGGTCCTGCCTAGGGTCTAGTTCCTCTGGTTCGGTTCATTTGATGGTTCCTCTTGAACGTCGTTTGAACATTCTGTCCGTCTGTGTGGATGAGCTAGTGCTAAGATAGTTGTGTAAGGTGTCAACTCGGCTTATCTAAGACCGCTTTCCATACGCTCACTAGCTGCACACCCTCGATTCTATTCACGCTGTGATGCTTAGTAACTTCCACCGCCTCGGCTGTGGTGTGAATCGCAGTCCCCGCCATAAAACTTCCACATTCTCCAGATCTATTCTATGTCCCGTGTCTAAGGCATGTACCGCCATCGCTGAGTCTTTGACCAGCGTTTGGTATTCTTCTGCATCCGTTGGTGGTTTGTTAATCCTTCTGATGTGCAATTCCCTGGCAGTTTGTCCTATATGAACATTAGCGCAATCGTTGCAGTAATTCCGAAACAATTCCCTGGCAGTTTGTCCTATATGAACATTAGCGCAATCGTTGCAGTTAATTCCGTAAGACGAGTATGATCCACAGGGAGCATTGGTGAGAAATTCATTTTTCTGAACATTGACGCCTGCCACCCACTTTTCTGTACAGAAAACAGTGTGTCACTGCGCAACCTTATTGTTGCAATACCCCTGCGTTTTGAAGATTGCACAATCTGCCTAGAAAAGACGGCAGTCTTCAAAACGCAGTCGGGTGATAGCACGGACTCTCTAAAACGGGGGAGTGGCATAAGTCGATACACTCTGTACTTGGTTAGATAAATTGTGGGGTGGATGCTGGCTTTGCCGGGCCTTCTCTCAGAGTAGCCCAAAATGGTCCGATATTAAGTGATCTTTTACTGAAGAAATCTTACACGTTGCCTTCTCAGTAGCAAGGGCGGGTGTCTGGCCACTTACTTGAGATGAGAGGCCATAGGTTGTCTGAATACAGGACGGATTCCAAACCTCTAGATCAAGACCGCTTCCAGGAGTACAGCGGACAGGTTAACACTGACCGGCAGGGCTGGTCAAAATAAAGAGATTTACGATATATCCGTGCAACCTTGGCAAACAATCAGCCGAATATCGGCTACAAATTCCACGGAATATTAAACACGACCAGTGTTCTCTGTGTTCACATCTGATCATAATTATACCGGTGAAAGGAAGTAGGGATTTGCTGCGGAGTTATTTGTTAGTAAATGTTATCTGACCTGTTACAGACCATTGGGCAGGGAAGCAAAACTCCCATTTGCATCTTATTCACAGAAACTGGACATCCATCTTCTCCTGAACGCGTCTTCTTGAACTTTCCTGGATATTCATTGACTCCAATCATCCATCGCTCAAATCCAAGCAAATGCTACAAAGCGACTCCACAAATTCCGCAACCGATCTCCCCTTTTCAAAAGACGCAAAGCGAAATTCCACGAACAACGCATACTACTCGCGTGCCTCCCCATCAGTAGCAACACCGTTACACCTGAACAAGCTCGGGTTCGTAAACGAGTCACAAATTATTCCATTTTGGTTTCCCATTTATTTCGCACAGCAATAAAACCAAGGAGGTTTGCGTTATATCATAAAAAAACATTTTGAATGTCCTCTGTGTACGTCATGGCCAAATCACTTGATTTTCCACAAGTGGTTGCTAACTAGGTTAGTTCCACCTAAGGTGTTTGCACGCAGCGGTGGGAGAGATCAGAAGCCGTTTTTTCGGTCCCACTCGGTGGCATACTTTCTCCTGTTTTCCTGCTGTTATGTACTTTAGTGTGGCGGGAAACACATCCCACAGGTAGTGGACTAAAAGCTGGAGCTCTGATGTCAGTCATCGTCAGAAACATTGTTGCTTCGCTCTCATCCGTGCGGTTCACTTCAAAACTCCATCGTTTATAGTACAACAAGGAGGGAGAAGAATTCTCTTTAGACCCTTCCAGAAGTACATCATTGTTCAAACGCCAATGTCGCTGAAGTTTAGAAGAATCATCATTCTGGCGTTGAGGACAACTTAAAATCATTTGACTTAGTTGAAGTGTAAGTCAAGTGACCGCTGAATTGAAAAATGCGTCACGTAGAGTAGCTCACACACTTTCCCGGGTGTTTCGTCACCGGAGAACAATGCTCACTAAGATCCTCATTTGGTAGGCTTTCTACCAAATCACGTCAGATGAAGGGAAGTTTAGAAAACCTCAACATCGAACACCCCACAAACATGAGGTTGCTGAAAACTCTTCGACAGCCCACGACCTGTTTCGTCCCTCTTGACCCTGCCTGGCTCATCAAGTAGGCGCAGTACCCGAGTTTCCGTCAACCTTATGATCTAGTTGAACCAAATTGGACTGTTTTCGAGAAATACACTCATTTGAAAATCAATTTGGTTTTCACGAGAGACTCAATTGAATCTCTCGCTTATGATATTCTACAACTGAATGTGCTGCACACAGACCGTCTCACGAGTGATTTGGCACGATATTCGAGATATATAATAAAATATTTTTTCATAAATGAAACTACTCACAAGGTTGCTGAAAACTCTTCGACAGCCCACGACCTGTTTTGCCTTTCTTGGGGCTCATCAGGTAGGCGCAGTCCCCGAGTTTCCGTCAACCTCATATTGTACTTGAACCCAAATTGATCTGTCTTCGAGAAATACACCCATTTGCAAATCAGCAACCTTGTGAGTAGTTTCCTTGATGAAAATATACTGAGATATCTCGAATATCGTGCCAACTGAATCATGAGGCAGCCTTTGTGCAGCACATTCAGTTGTAGAATGTCATAAACGAGAGATTAAGTTGAGTCACTCCTGAAAACCAAATTGATTTGCAAATGAGTGTATTTCTCGAATACCCATCTTCTTCTTGAGCACGTCGTCTTGAAATTTTTTGACATGCATTGCCTATCACGCAATTTTAAACGAATGCTTTAAAGCAGTTCCGAAAATTCCGCTTCCATTAGATCGAGGCGGAGTTACGAGGAAACCACACACTACTCGCCTGCCTCATCAGTACTATGCACCTTTGCGCCATTGTTGGTTGGAATACTGTGCGTTTATCATCGAGCAACGACAGGTCGATTTTCGCAGTTTCTAGCATGAAGCGTTTCTGTCACCCGAATTTCGATAGGCAGGTGTACAAAATATGAGAGACCGTGAATCTGCGAAGACAGTAATCGGTTAAGAATATCTCATAACTGTCTTTGGGTGGATACCGAGTATGCCACCGATGGGCTAAAATAGTTGTTTACTTAAATTCCGTGACGCGGCATAACTGTTACGTACAAACAACCTCAGATGAAACTGACCTAGTTACCAACCGCTTGTGGAAAATCACGTGACTTTATCATGACGTGTATTCAAGAAATGTAAAATACTTTGTGTAACATCAAACGAACCTGTTTGGTTTCGTTGATATGTGAATACCAGCGTTATTTTATAAATATTTATGAGTCATCATTGCCACGGTGTAATATTTTTGACTCGGTTAGGATTCCGGAGCTTTTAACGGTGTACCTGAGACTAGCTTTGAACCAGTTATGTTTAATATTCTGGTGAATTTGTGCCAACCTGAAACAACTAACGACGCCTTTGTTCAAGAAAATAGATTTTGATATCGGGACTCTCATGCATGAGGCTGTGTTTTCGCAGACGGTCGAGGCGAACAATGTAAGAGGGATTCAGACCAGTCCCTCTTAAAAGGTCAAATGGTGTGTAAATGAATGTATTTGCGTATTTTATACCATTTGTTTTCAAGCTGAACACAATTTTGACGGGAACAAGGGGGTTACACCTGTCAGGTGACCCTGAACAGGAGCGAAGCCGGTCATATGCTGTGGAAAATTTTCTCGCGACATAATGAGTAGTGTTCGTTTTGGAAAATGTGTCATCTATTTTGATAAATCGTCCAGCCTAAGTTTACAGAATATATCCAGTTAGTGGTAACGGCAAGAACAACGGTAATCGAAACACCGGAGTGGACCTTGTGAGAGCAAACGAATCCTGACAACAAGTTTTACAGAAGACACACAACACGTGGGAAAAAACTGAATATCAGTCTGTAGTACTGTATAAAATTATCCTACCTTTGTAGCGCCTTCGTCTCCATTTATCCACACATATGATGAGGTAGCGAATGCGAGAATTTTGTGAGCAAACCTCAGCTGATCCACAGAGGTTAGACCGTCTGGATGCAACAGAGGCAACTGTAAATGAGAGATGAAAAACGAAAATTAAAGAAAAAGAGTTTGTTGACGGGGAAACGGCGAACAGTGTAGAGCGTTCAGAGTTCCTTCATACCGAAGAGTGTTGATGAAGACGTGCGAACCCTTGCTAAATTCTGCATGCTGTGACCATACCAGATACAAGTTCTGAAAAGCGGTTCCCAGCACAAGCTTTGTCTTTTAGCTTACATTGTGTAATTTGGTTGCCTAAACTAACTGCCCTCCGTGTTTGTCGATCTCCAAGAGCATAAAAGGATTTCAGCTCCTGGTGATTGTCTTAGGATTTTAATCAGCAACCGATAGGGGGTCTAAAGTTGAGCACGTGATGCGACCTACCCCAGGCTGACATCGTCAAGGAATGAAAATGTTCAGCGAACTTTCTTGGATTAGTCCGCTCAGGCTTGAATAGTAGTTTATACGAGATGCAAGTGATGCGGATCGATATGATATTTTCACCGGTCTCTGATAGTATCACGAAGACACATTCTTCCACCGTTTCTGCTCAGAAAGCCCAGGTAATGTGTTTTATATGAGTAGCTGTGCGGCTTCTGTGCGTAGATGCTAAGCAAAGCACGAGGTCATCGGGTCTACTTCGTTGTTACCTGTTGGCAGTCGCTGGAGCGGTCTATAGTTAGCGATATAAGAACAGTACTACCTGTTTACACGTAAGGTTGCTGAAAACTCTTCGCCGACACGCGGCCGGTTTTGCCCTTCTTGAGACACGGACCCCGAATTTCCGTCACCCTTATGGTTTACTTGAACTCAAATCGCACGAAATTGGCAAAATACACACATTTGACGGGAGACTTACCTGTCACCTAGCTGAGTCTCTCGTTTATGATGTTTTTAAGGATTTTTAAGGGTAAACTGCTCTCTCTCGGAGTGGCCTCTCCGGGTCTGGGGATCTTAGGTGATGGACTTTTTTTCGGAGAAGTATCACGCCTGAATTATAACTAATGTACGTGGCAACTAATACACACGGGACAAAGCCAGGTTCTTGAGTTCAAAAGCAGTGACCTTCGTGAGATTATTCGGATGGAAAACCCAGTTCCGGAACACAAGATAAAGGAGGGCTTTGAAACTGAGATTTGCCAGCCTCAAGTTGTAGCGACTGAATTATGGCTAAGCTAGGAGGAGGGTTTTGAAACTGAGATTTGCCAGCCTCAAGTTGTAGCGACTGAATTATGGCTAAGCTAGGAATGCAACATATTATCCACTGCTACGTATTGACATGAGCCAATTAATAACAACATACCTGGTCATTTCCTACGCTGCGTATGCATTGACTTCACAGTTTACCTGATCCATCATTCCTACTCTACGTAATTAGATGCATTTGTGTGGGACGAATTCAGCTTCGTTTGAAGGGATGTACCCTAACATTCCATTTCAGGATACAAGGCAGTCTCAGGTCAAGAGTTCAAAAATAGCGCACCTTGTTTCATGGAATTTGCTTCCATAAGTGCACTCAGTTCGTTTTGTGGTTGGAGAACAACAACTTGCGAGTGCGTGAAACTGCAGTATAGTTATGTGACCAAAAAATGCCTATTCATCGGCACAATGTTTTGGCCACTTGAAACAAAAGTAGTGTTTCAACCTGATGAGAACTTTTGTCACAACCTTGAGAAATCGCCTCGATACTACTTAATTCAGAAGCTTCGTCGAATAATTTTGCCCATTATGCGCAATAATATCAACGTGCTGTTGATCAGGAGGACCTTTATCAAATCCACAGCTCCAGGAACTTTATCACACACATGAACTTAGACATGGCACTATTTTTCAAGGGCAATTGCCCACCTGTCTAATCTAAATAAGCCTGTTACTCAGCAAGCTGGTCTGTCCTTTAGTTGCAAATGAGTGTCAACCGCTTCTGGCGGACTTCCTCGCTATCTGTCCATGAGAGAGCTCACCTCCGGTTGACAACTCCGGTTTCAGCTGGATGAATGTCCCAAAAAGTACGTACGTAAACCAGATGTGCTTGGATCTCAAAATAGACCAGCGATTAGGCCGCTTCGTCTTGGCGAGGTCCTTCATTTGGGTGTAGGCGCAATCAATCATATGCCTACCGACTGACCAAGATGGATAATTCATGCACTCGGCATTTTCTATGCCGGCATCTTCTTGCTCTAGTGACCTGCGGACTAATTTAGTCGACTGGTCGACTGATGATGGGAGGAAAAACACCCTGCGCCGAGTTTTCAATGTCCATCAGGGACTGAGCGGTTGCAAGCTACGGAATTAGAAACCTTTATTGCGCAGAGCTGTCGATAAGTAAGCATTCTCAAGTGCCCTCTGGAACTTTCATGGACATTCTTTGAACATTGGACACCAATGAATAGAACACTACAATGTCGTCTCATAATTTCTGTATCAACCTTCATCTTCCATTAGGTGCGGGACGGCGCTTTACCACCTGACTAGACACTACTAGTATGTTTCATCAGTAATATATACCGTCACGTTGTTAGCTAGTCTGAACCTCTCGTCCGGTCGGTTATTAGACGCCCTTTATGTTAAGCGACCGGGAAACCATCCAAGTTCATGATTTTTGTAGTTATCAAGCCCCGCCCGGTGTGGATCGATGACTACTCACCAGTAGTCAGTTTGTTGTCCGATTTAGCCATTAACCGATTGGATCAAGATACACATCTGACAATGGGCTAAAGTGCGTTCGTCGTGCATCGTACGTTTGACCTTTTAAACAGATGAAAATGTGAGGAATATGGGTTTTGTGGGAACCTCGTTGTCACTGTCATATGAAGGCACACCTGATTGCGTGTTAGAGACAAGTCAATTTTATCAGAAAAACGCTCAGAAGTGACGGAGTCCTGAGAGGTTGTTCTAGCTGAAGAAATCAAAACAAGCACTAGCGTCTTTGTTCAGCTGCCAGGCGAAGACAAAAGCTAACAGGTAGACATGAGCGAAACAATGGCTACACTGTGTGTTCTTTCCTCAGATAACCTGAACGGGGCTTTGGTTGTTTGTTACCAGATCACAGGCAGATTCCTAGTGTGACAAACAAACTGTTTTACTTCAACTTACCGCGCGTACTTCTGATCTCAGACTACCAGTCTTAAACAGTTCGGGAAGGTTGTCAATCAGATCATTCCACACTTTGAATTTTTCCGGAAGTTTTGTCTGCGGAATCCGTTAGCCGAGAAAGTACCGTAAACCAACCAGCGGGGCTTCTACCATGGCCCCAGTTTTTCGTGATAACTGGTAGTATTTCAAAGACTGCATCTCGTAGACACACAAAACTCTTTCCAGCAACAGGAGATCTCATGAACCTCTCAGCTGCTAAATAGGCAAGCTGACTGATGATTCAGGCCTTTGATTGGGTGATCGATTGAGGTCATTTGAACTGCGTGCTCTCAGATTGGTCCAAAACGGATAAGGCCGTGACGTATACACCAACAGAAAAGGAAAATCGCTCACAAGGCATCTGGTTTCCAGTGCTGATTGGCGCCGGTTGTTCTTAACAAGTTGTCAGCAGTAGCACTGTTGCGGCTTTCGTCTTCAATTAGATGGCGCACAACTGAAGAGACAGGGACTGTATTAAACCAATTAACGTTTACATCGTTCTGGACTGAATAATTGGTCAAACAGCTCGAAATATTGGTAACGCGGGTGTAGTTATCGCCACCATGCAGTCCGGTGTCATACAAGAACTTTGCCAAGTTCGGCTAACAAGCGAAACAGCTCCATAGATGGATATGTCTGTCCAGCATGGCGGGAAGTAAGAGTTACGCAGTGAAGACAATAGCTTTGATTGAGGAGCGGCACTGGCTCTGTGACAGACATATCTGTTGGGGTCGCTAACCTTTGGTTTGTCTTTTTCACGGTGACAGTAAGTAACAACGGCTGAATTGACTGGTAAAAACTTTGGCGCTCCATTCCGAAGTCATTAACTAACCGCCTCCCGGTCATCTCCATCCGGTACAAGACTGGGAGAAAACAGATCTACGGGGCAAACAGTCCTTTGGCTTACAGCTTACACGTCTTTATGGACTTCAACTACTTGCATCACGACAGTCCTGATTGTTCGCGAAGTAGATTGGCTTTATTATCGTGAAGCCATGTAGTTATGGACCACACTCACTTAATGCCTTCTTATTATGGTGAACCCGGGTCCGGATAGCCGCTTGATCGCCGGGTGCGCTTGGCCAAACCTGAAAAAGTCAATGAACGTGCGAAACGACTGATCTATTGATCACTGTCGCGTACAAGCTTGTCAAAAAAAGTGACACTAAGAATACAACTCATCTATCAAGGGCGAGTGAAGGACAACCAATGAAATCTGTCTCAAAGAAAACGGCTACTCGATTGGCTGTTACGTAGTCCCGTTACGTTCGGAGCTGTTCTCCTGATAGATGGTGACCACGTATGGATGAAGCACCGGATGCTAATATTGATGCTACCTTACTATGGATGAAGCACCGGATGCTAATATTGAGTATAACTACCTTACCGACGTAAAGTTGGATACTACTGATGAACCATGCTGGTAGTCTATGTGTGGTGCCCAAGCGCCTCCCTCGCATATGATTTTATTACGGAAATTGTGTATTAGTCAGTGAATCTTCGGGAAATTTCGAGAGGACACATGAGAATATTCAGTTTTTAAAGAATATATACATATCAGATGTTTACTTTGCTGCCCAACGACTTGTAACTGACTTCGCGGCAAAAGCTTTTTTGAAAATACTGAACGTACATACACCTAGAATGACGATATCATTTTTAATACGATACCAAGGGAATTGCATAGCTAACGACTTGGCCTTGTCAGATTGATTTCGGAAGAGAAATATCGCTTTTTGACTAGAAAACGGTGTGTTTCTTATACTGGAATTAGGCAACTGGGAATTCATTTCAAGGATAGCTGGGATTTTGAACGAGCAAAACCGTCAACCTGGGGCTCATTTAACTAAGACTCACCACAAAATACAGCATCTACTTGGATGTCTTTGGTTCCATCGCCGTTTTGTTATCAATCGTGCTTAGCCGCACTGGCCAATGTGGACTCAGAGTGCTTTTCAGTGAACCAGTTGTCTTTTCAAAAACAACTGCCACCATGGCACAGCGATGCTGTCTGCAGACATCTCTCAGGCAAATTGTGTCCCGTATCGCAACGAGCAGCTGGCGATTCCACCGTCGGTGAAGCAATGTTTCTTAGTGGAATTCCAGCTGGGCCATTTGGAGGTGGAACAACTGACGGCTATTTTGGTTGTCTGAAATGGATAAAAGCATAAAAGCCACTGCAGGAACCGAGAGTAGTATCTCCGTTAGTGGACCTCTGCCGAAGATCTAACGCAGTGACCTATGTCTGTTAAGAGGCATAAATTCAATCGGTTCCTCTTTCGTAACTATGAGGACCAGCAATTTTATCCTTCATACCCCTCGAAAGTGCATCAGTCAACAGGTAATATCCCAAGTGTTTTTCAGACAAGGGATTCCGCACCAGTTGGATGCTTTCACCTGGGAACAACCCGACGTCCTCTCCAAACGAATAACTTTGAGGGAAAGATTACGAACACCAGGAAATCTGTAGTGAGATCATCTTGTCCAAGAAGCCTCGCTGATTCCGGCCAGTTCTGCGTCAACCTTTTTCCAAGTAAGAAAATATCACTCATCTCACCACTAATGTATGTCCTGCCATTTCACCTAAACCAGATGTGCCATACTTCCGGAGAATGGTTTTGTGATCAGCGTTATCCGGACCGGGTAACTCACTGGGACAAGCTTTTACAATTATCCTGGTGTGGAGACGAGATTACTGTGACATCTAATGTTTGCTAGTCTAAACATCTGGTCGCTAAATAAAGAACAGATGTCAAGATACAAACATGCATGACACACGACCACAAGAGGATTGTCACTGATAAACTTACAACCCCAAGAATATAAACAAGCGATGACGTACTCCTCAACCCGATAAACGAAAATCGACGTGATGCACTACTCATAAGGTTGCTGAAAATCCGTCGACAGCCCACGACCGGTTTTGCCCTTTTTGGAGCTCTCAGGTAGGCGCACTCCCCGAGTTTCCGTCACCCTTATGTTCTACTTGAAACCAAATTGCACGAAATCAGCTAATATACACTCATTTGCAAACTAATTTGGTTTTTCGCGAAACTCACCTGGGACCCAGCTGAATCTCTCAGTTGTGATGTTTTCAGGCAGCTGAATGTGCTGCACCAGGTCGTCTCATGTCTCAGTCGCTACGATATTCGAGATATCGCGATACATATATATGTACATTTTGTAATGCACTACTCATAAGGTTGCTGATATTTGACGTGCTTCACCTTGACGCTTGTTCATTCAGTGTGCTGCTGACCCAGCAGACTGACTTATCTGAGTGGTATTCAACCTTTACTCAAACCCCTCTAATTTGTACATCTATATACTCAACGTCACGATTCCACAACAAACATTCTATCGTCTGAACCCGTCTCCTGTCTTTCGCGTTCTTCGTGTCTCGATGTTTTCAGTTCAATCGGGATTTATTCAACCATCAGGGTGCTGACACATCCGGCTGACATCAAAATTACTAAACAGTAAAGTAAAGTGTAGCCCAAACAACTAACCGTCACCGTATGCGCCAGCCTTTCGACGTTCCAGGAATTTCAAAGGTAACGACTGAAAGATCTGGTTCCATGAATATTCAGAGTAGTTCCGGAGTCATTTTCACTGAATGGTTGGTTAGCTCGACACTAACCGGAAACTCATTACCCAGCTGGGGAATATGCCGTTGGTTTTGACCATAAATTTGTAAAACTGATGACTTTATGGTTTTTGCTAAACATTTTATTGGGTTTGAAACTGTTCTTAAGAACGTGGTAATATGATGGTCGCCCCCAAACGGACGATGAGGATCCAGACGAAAGAAACGGACGTTAATCAGCAAAGGTATTTGATAGCAAACTTGATTCAACTCCAGAACAACGGGCTCTTATGTGGCCAAAGTCGATCGATAATTCACGCGAAATCCCCTGGATGATACATCATTTATCTGTTCGTTCATCACATCACTGAAAACGCCCATAGATACAAACGCGTGAAAACCTGATACAAGTAATATTATTGCAGTAGAGTGGGTGTACTTTTTGTCCACACCACTTTTCTATCGTAATTCAGGTTCGAGAGAACAGGAAACGATCGTTTGCCTCTTGCGCAATCAATACGTCCCGGAACATTTGCTTGAGAGTGACAGAGAAAGTGGAACTGAGTGGACGAGTCGACGTGTGCGAAATCATACGGTACTCTGGTCGCGAACCAGGAAGATGACAAATCAGCTACTCTACGTAGGATTCACTAAGCAACCGCGCACCGCTGATTCACGCGGTCACGTACAGATCAGTCGGTTATTGGTTAAATGTACCATGTCGATTTGTATATACTATATCAAAGAGTGTACGTCCAATTTAGCAAAGAGCTTGCATCCGTGCGATGTGGACCAGGTGCGCACTATAATCGATTATTGCAACAGCGAACCGTTCATTCTCTATTCAAGAATGAAAAGCCATCACGATCGTCTGCTCCTACAACATACAAGCATGCATTCAGATCCCTTTCGCGGAGGGTGAGTGAAGATACTCATAAGCCGATGTCCAAACGTGAGTGTGAGAAAACATCCTCAGGCCAGTAACTTTCTGGAATGGGAGCTGGTCGGTCGGCGTGTTGGTATATTTTCGCTGTGATGTCACCACTATCGTTCATTAAATTTGAGTGAAACGCTTTTGAAGATATTCGCATGAAGAATGAATTGCAAGTCGACGGTTGATTAGGCGTCGAATGTCCACTTGCATGATGTCAGCTAATGAATTTTGGTACTCTTATGACGGCTCACTCAAACGATAGTCGGGCCTCCTAACGCGTCCTTACTTGACAGTATGTACGTCATTGTACAATGCATCACGTGGCGGCATCATGTGTTAGCAGAATTGCGAATTCATGAGAAAAGAGTGGCACACTGCATACTGTAATGGATGAATGTATTGTTCAAGGAAACAGAACATTAGTCGGTAACCACATATGTCATCTGGATTTTTCACATTTGCACGTGATGCTGCAATCATTTACCGATTTCATCTTCACATCATTGTTGTTTGTTTACGGGGACAAACAAGCGATAAACAACTTACTGTTTGTTACCCAGACCGGTTTCCAGCTGAGCAAAACTCACCGGCAGTCAGAGAGTTTAGACTCACTGGAATATGACCTTCAAACTTTACATCTTGGATCGCCACTCAGTTATCGGCTGTGGAGCAGCGTGAAACTTTGCACAATAAGACGCACGTGACCGGCGACGTATCGATTCGCGCCGTGTTCAAGTGCAATCTGGTGTAGACTTATGCGGTTCTGAACCAAGTTGTTGTATAACACCTAGTTTCTGTGCATTGTTTGGTTTTTAACCCACCTTGGTGAGGTGTTATTGGCAACCGATGTGCTTGACTGCACCATGTCCTACAGTTAAACACCAAATCTTTCCAGCTTCTCCGAATCGGCCATTCGGCCTACCGCATTTTACACACAAAGTGAGTAACCCAGAGACTCCTGAAGGGACGTGTTTGAGTCTTTGAAAATCGAGGCCTGAGCACAATAACTTGAGTCGGCTAGGACTAACGAATTTATAAAAGAGGTGACCAGGAGACGGGTTTTTCAGTCGAGGCTCAAAGAATGTATGCAACGTTGCAAGTTTGCATGGCTGAGTCAAGTATTATGGGCACAAAGAAACGAAACGAGTGCCGTTTTCCATGCCTAATTTGAGGGCGGAACTGGGTATGGCAGAAGAAATTGAGGGAAGTTAGGAAAAAAGTGGGCGCGATTGTTTCTGTTCTTTTTCCTCGATGGGGTTCACTAGGCCGTCCTTATGCTTGTCTTCAGATACTCAAAAATATGACGGCTAATCGATGTGAGTGGCATTCATGCTGTCAGTTTCAACTAAGGTTGACTGACTGAGTGCTGAAGGTGCAGGCACCTAGGACGTTTGTTTAGTCCGGTCGTTGATATTCCTCTCTGCTAAATTCTAGCTCTGAGGAACGCCAAAAGAAATCTGAGGAACTTGATGAGTGTTAACGAGAGACTCAACTGAATCCCTCGTTTGAGCTATTCGTCACCTGAATGTACGACACAAAGACTGTGACTTGTGTCAGTTGGTACGACATTTGAGATCTGGCTGTATGTTTTCCGCACGGAACACACTATTCATAAGATTACTGAAAATCACCCGACGGCGCGCGCTCGGGTTCGTCCTTCTTGGGGTTGATCAGATGGACTTGAGTTCCTTTTGTTCTGTTAGAACATCATAAATGAGAGATTATTTGAGTCTGTTGCGAACATCAGTGTGACCTTTAGATGAGTGTTTTTTGATGTTCAGGTAAAAGGTTCGGTTGACAGGAACTCGGAGCTTGATGAGTCTCGAAAGGGCTAAAACAGTGGTGGGTAGCTCAAGATCTTCCATCAGTTTCTTCGGTCATAAGTTGATTAACAAACCAGAACCACCCGATCCTCTTTTCAGCCATCTAACGTTTTGTTTTTGGGTTCTAAATGCGATTTCCCTGTTCACTTTACTCTGGCATCGTGAGCGTGAACGTGTGAAAATGTTCATCATACTCTTGCTTGGTTGCGAGTTAAGATTTGTTAGATTCTTTTACCGAATGACTGAACAAAATGAAGATGTTTTCACGTTAAGTCGTGTGGATGCTCATTCTACAATAATTTCTACAATCAGCAGGCAGGCAGGCAGGCAGGCAGGCAGGCAGGCAGGCAGGCAGGCAGGCAGGCAGGCAGGCAGGCAGGCAGGCAGGCAGGCAGGCAGGCAGGCAGGCAGGCAGGCAGGCAGGCAGGCAGGCAGGCAGGCAGGCAGGCAGGCAGGCAGGCAGGCAGGCAGGCAGGCAGGCAGGCAGGCAGGCAGGCAGGCAGGCAGGCAGGCAGGCAGGCAGGCAGGCAGGCAGGCAGGCAGGCAGGCAGGCAGGCAGGCAGGCAGGCAGGCAGGCAGGCAGGCAGGCAGGCAGGCAGGCAGGCAGGCAGGCAGGCAGGCAGGCAGGCAGGCAGGCAGGCAGGCAGGCAGGCAGGCAGGCAGGCAGGCAGGCAGGCAGGCAGGCAGGCAGGCAGGCAGGCAGGCAGGCAGGCAGGCAGGCAGGCAGGCAGGCAGGCAGGCAGGCAGGCAGGCAGGCAGGCAGGCAGGCAGGCAGGCAGGCAGGCAGGCAGGCAGGCAGGCAGGCAGGCAGGCAGGCAGGCAGGCAGGCAGGCAGGCAGGCAGGCAGGCAGGCAGGCAGGCAGGCAGGCAGGCAGG